>NC_056725.1:1209525158-1209815158 GCF_019279795.1 Protopterus annectens
ATAAATATATATATATATATATATATGTATATATATATATATATATATATATATATATATATATACACACACACACACACACACACACACACACACACACACACACACACATTGAAACAAAAATGTTAACACACTGTACATGATCTGAGATATAACCTCAATTCATACACAAATAAAACAGTGATTTTTGTGGGGGAAGCTCCCTTGCAGCCCCCATGAAGAGGATTGCCCCCCCACCCTGTTAATCATCTAGTCCAACTCTGAGATTGCAAAATACCAGAGGAAAGGGAATATTCGCTAACCTCAGGGATTATGCAGTCTCACAGAACTGTCAACTGTTTGTTGTGTTAACCAAGTTATTTTAACATAACAGATGTTAAAGTTTAACACTGCATATATATATATATATATATATATATATATATATATATATATATAGTTACATTTTGAAAGAGTGACACTCATATAAATGAATGCTTTTTACTATTGCAAAAAAGTAGTGAATGTTTGTATGTGTAAACATTTTTCAAATGGAATTTTGCTTTAAGCATTTTTTTAATTTCTCCAAGTCTTTTTGGTTTCTAATACCATGATGGGAATGGACTCCACTCATAAGTCAAAGTACAATTAAAATTCATGAAATTAGTATTGTTTCAATCTTTGATGTCAGCCAAAAGTGTTCTTCGGAGTGCCTACAATGTACCCAGTAATGACTCCTTCTGCAATTCGTATGGAGTTACATGGATTGGTAACATATCTAAATACGATTGTAGATTCTTTTTTATGAGACCCGTTGCTAGGGCCGATAGCCTAGTACCAACCAACCTATGAACCAACACATTCTGGGGCCAGTTAATCACTTCAAAACTGTAAGTTAGGACAGGAAGAGCAAATTGGTTTATAGCTTGAATTTTGTTCCTAGATGTCAATGCTGTTTTCAAGATTAATTTAAGTCTTCTGAAATATTCCTTACTAAGTTTTATTCACATTTGTTGGTGTTTTATTGTTGATCCTTCATCAATTCCCAAATATTTATACACTCCCTCTTGCTCAAGTTCTTTTATATCACATTCTTGTCCCAAACTGATGTTTTTCTGGTGCTGCAGTTTTCCTTTTTTAAATGTTGCTTTTGCACATTTATCAAGACCAAATGACATTCCAATATCATCTGAAAAAGTTTTGACACCTTGCAGCTGTGCTTTCAGTTCCTCATCCGATGAGCTATACAGTTTTAAATCATCGACAAAGAGAAGATGAGAAGTCTTTTCTATGTGATTGTGGTGCAGTGGAATAAGGGATAAGGAAATTTGTCCCTACCCTGCTGTTGCAGGGTGTGTGGGATGGATTAGGGCTTGTCTCAGTAAAAAACATAAATAAATAAATGTTACTTCTGCATATTTGTGATAATTTTAGATTTGCTCTAAAATTATCGTTCTTAGTAGATTATCTTGTGTCTGAGAAGCAGGCATAGACAGAGCACAAAGACAAAGTTCTTTACAAAAAATATTAATTGGTAATATGTAATCAGATTTTAGTAGCACATTTTGGAAGTTGTGAGTTCGTGTCATTTTCTTTTCTTTCATGTATGTAAAGTATCAGGTTGGCAGTACAACACTTTAAGGTCATACAATTCTTATAATAGAGGACAAATCATTCATTGTGTTTTGTCACATTTTGCTGACTCGTACACCACTGAAACAGCAGTTAAGTAAGATTTATGTTTCAGAATGATTGCAAAGCAGCATTATAAAAACTAGGAGCAAGACAGATGTAGCACTGATTTTATAGCTGCTGTCAACAGAGGTATTTGTGGCACTCATTAAAAATCAAAAGGAATATGTTGTGACAAGTAATAAAAACCATTAGTTATATCACAGGCAGATATGTTTGTTCAAAGAAATAGATTTGAAACAGAAAGGGCTACGGTCTGTTGCATACAAATATCGCACATCAGGACAGCAAGCTCCATTTACACACCTAGTACACAGAAGACAGTGATAATCATGTTGTGTGTAATAGTTTGAGGACTTTAAGGATATGTATACTTACTCAGAGGAGAGATGAAATACAAAATTATTTTCAAAGTGCTGTGTCTGACTGTTAATGCATAGACAGGATAGGTTGACTGAAATCTGATAAGAAATTAAGTCAGATTTTGTCATTTGGTCTTCTTCCCAACTTCCTTGCACCTTTGTTGAAAACCATCTAAAAGACACAGCAGTAAATGATTACTAACGATACAGCTTCAATACGGAGAGGTTACTGAAGTGGTTTCATTACTAAAATTACCAGTGTCAGCATACGGAGAGGTTTGTGATTTCCTGCTTTTTGGATTCCTGATTACTAACGATGCCACAGAAAAAGATGTGATCAGTCCAGGTTTGTAACTGATGTGTAAAAAAAATGTTAATTTCCTGATTTTACATATTTACCTTGATAACTTCCATCTTCCTTTTTTGTTGAGAACTGCTTGCACCTGTTATAATTTGTTATGCATATAATTTAATTTTTTACTCTTACCTGCTAATTAAATAAAATCCAGTTATTATGATCACTTGAGTTTACAGACAGAAAGTCCTGCTTTCTAATGTTAATAACATGATTTGAACAAGTAACTTTTGCTGAAGGGCAGACAGTTCACACAGCATTCTGTAACTGAAATAAACAAACATTTGTGATGATGTTGCATCTAAACATACAGGCTAAGCTACAATACTGTAAACATAACTCAGTCAAAGCCTGATTACTTAACCAAGAGACTAGGGGAGTACTGTGAGTACTGCCAGGGACATTGTAAGTGACTAGTACACCATCACAGGGCTCACTGCTGGGACCTTTAGTGTTCGGTGTCTTTGTTTAGAGATCCCCAACATTTAGGGGGTATAGAAGGTTGCAGTTACCTCCAAGAAAGATGACTAGTGCTGCAGATTATACAATTTTCGTGGAATGGCAAAATGGTCAGTGAGGATTTAATTGCTGGAAACCATTGATTATACATGATGTTGCTCGTAGGGTCAAGTAACTGTGACCCACAACATACAGTGAAGCAGTTCACTTCTGAGTCTGAGTCTGAAGAGGATGGGATAAAACAACACTTCCAAAACCGAAATCTTGCTTATCTTTCTGGAAAGAATTGACTGCTGCCCACACATGAGGGGAGGAGCACATATTTCATATGGAGGAGTTTAAGCACATTTGGATCTTGTTCACAAATGTATAGGATATTGGGACATATGCCAAATGATGATGGGTGTAGTGGTGGTAATACTCCAGGCATAGGGACAGACTGTGGTGGTGAAGTGAGAGCTGACTCCTAGACTCCTAGAACATCTGATCACTCAGTCTGTGTTCTCATTCTTTCTAAGAGACTTGCACTTTGGGTAGCAATTGGAAGGATCAGCTTGTAGACACAAGAAAAACAAAAATAGCTTTCTTCCCATGGTAGTTGGGCTAACTAACTGCAACAGACAGAAGCCCAGCAGTCTGGGAGGATCTCAGCAAACATCTGCTTCTTCTAAAGACTGACAGATGAAGTGACTTAAGCATTTAGTAAGAATATCCCTGGACACCTCCCACAGGAGGTGTACCAGCATGGTCCACTGAAAGATGCCTGGAGGCAGACACAGGACAAATTGAAAGGATGCATCTGTCAACTTGCATGGAATATCTGAAGATCCTACAGGATGAGTTGGGCACTGCTGCTTGAGACAGGAAAGCCTAGTCTACCTTGCTCATCTTGTTAGTTCTGAAACCACACTAGGCAAAATTGCTTAGTATACTGATAGATGGAAATTGTCAGCAGTACAGACAGCAATTATTGCAAAACAATCTTGTCCAAAGACATGTTTTAGGGCAGAAATGGTCATTTTCATTAATGTAATGAAGGATTTGTTTATAAATTATATTATCTAATACTTGTTTGTGTACATACTATGCTAATGAAGCTTCTAGAACATCAATAGTTCACAAAATTGATATTCAATCTCAGATACCTCCAGCCATTCATTACTCATTGTACCATGTAGCATGTAGCACTTACCTCATTAAAAGAGTCAACCATATTTCTGATCTATGGAAAGCTAAATTATTATAACAAGTCTAGCACTGTACTTTGTAACTGTCAGGATTGTCATGTATTTATTTCAGGACTTTGAGGGCTGTGGAAACCCCTGAAGTGTGACAAAAAAGCTTTTCATCAAAAGGGAAATAAAAATCAGTTATTTAAATTCTGCTTAAATATTTTAAGGCGTACTTATAGTGGACCTGTGTGGTGATACTTTGTTGTAGTTTTCTGATTTTTTTCCCAGGTTTTAGCCAAAAAAGTTATCTGTTTGAATTTTTAGTCTATTCTGGGACCTTAGTCTTGTAGCTTCATTTACAGTTGTAGAAAGATTATGTATTGCTACATGTTTGCATTGTTTATACATTTCACTGCACTTCTATCTCTATAAGTAGAATTACTTGTAAAAGCTAGCTGTTGATATCTAAAACCATGTCTGGGGCCTTAATCCTGTAGCTTCTTTCACAGTTGTGGTAGAACTATGAATTTCAGCTATATTTTAGCTTCAGTTAATTATTCATTACAGCATTTTTCTATTTAATAACATTACTGGTAATATTTTGCATAGTCTGGTATCTTAGTTTATGGTGTGATTGCAATAGTGGCAGTAGTGTTATTTCTGCTTAACAATTTGTGCTTCATTACCTTTTATAGCTGTTTATATTCCAGTTTTGCAGCTAGAGTCTTCTGTTTATCATTTACCTAGTTAAATTTGCATTACAGTTGTGATGATTTCAGGTATTGCCATTTGTGCCAGGGAGAATAGAGCAGTGCATGTGTAACATATGCCAGCATAGTTAGGTGGAGTTTTGTAAATAATTTTGTGTCATTTGACTATCACACTTATCACACCAACTTGTACAGATGTTTGTGATAAAAATGTGTCAACAGTGTTATTATAACTGATTAAATGAATATGTTCAAACAAATAATTCTGGAAGGGATGATTAAATGTGATGTCATTCTATAACCAGTACTAAGAGGATGGAGCTCTTACAGTAGCTTGTTTTGTTTTCCTTGAAACCGGATAAAAAAGATCTATGGCAGTCATCACAGTTCAGCTGAGTTCAGTTGTTAGTTGAGTTCAGTTCAGTTAGCTGGAAACTCATCACCTTGCCTTGTGGAAGTAAGCATCTCAGCATCTAATTATGCCTTGCTGTATGAATTAAGTTAGCTAGGGAACACTTTAGACAATCAGAAAATACAGTGATATTAGTTTGGTAGTGTTTTTCTGCATCTGTTTCACTCTGTCCAACCATGTTATTTTAATTTCTCCTGTGATTGAAACTCTGATGTTTATTGTACTTTGATATTTAGCATTCTCATGCTTTCTACTTTATTATTTATTATTAAATATTTTTATACCTTTCACTGTGGGGTCTTTTAGAGAATACTTTTAACATCTTGAGATTACTTGTGCTTATTATAGTGATGCCTTGGCCACTTCGTAAAGCCTGGCTACTTTGGTTACACTCTGCTACTTATGTTATTATTGATTTTACTCAGCATAATTGGATACACTTGTAAGAGCCTGACAGTGGTTGACTGGTTGCAGCGAGGTTACCTTATAGTCTGGGCAGAAGGGGTACAGCTAGTAAATCTGTACCAGCCTTTCCTAGGAGTGTGTGTGTGTGTGTGTGTGTGTGTGTGTGTGTGTGTGTGTGTGTGTGTGTGTGTGTGTGTGTGTGTGTGTGTGTGTGAAAATCAAATATCCAGGTGTAGGTGTGTCAGCTACTTGGAAATGGGACACAGTGTTACAAAAGGTGAGTCTTGTTTGGGATCTGGAGAGACAGAGACTCCAGTCCCAGGTCTGGAGCAGGTTCCCTGGGGGAAATTGTCCTTGATGAAGAGGGTTGCATTTGAAATACTGTGTAAATCCATCCCTATTTTTAGTGACTGTTTCTCACTAGTGTCAATGGTGAGGATTGTGGCTCCTTGATTATTGGCCCAGGGTAAAGAGAGGCATCACATAATGATGTCTAAGTGGTGCAATATTATTTGAACTTTAGTAACCTGTGGGTAGTTGTTAATGAAGATGTATGTACTCTCTGCAGCCACAAGCTAAACATTCAGAGTTTAATTTTCACAACAGTTTTATTTATTTTTGTTAGTTTAGTTTAGTCAGGGAAAGCAGGCAATGATGTCAGCAGAGGATTATAGTAAGCTGACAAAGAACCAGTTGGCGAAGGTGTGCAAAGCCAAAGGACTAGTGCATGCTAACTAGACTAAAAAGGAAATTATTTCAGTTTTTATCGCAGCTGCAGCATGGCCCAGGGACTAGAAAGACAACCAGGCTTGTGATGGAGATATGCAGTCTTCATAAACAGGACAGTTCACCTTTTCCTCAAATGACTTAAAAAACCTGTTTAGAGTTCAAAAGACTTGAACTAGAGGCCATTCGTTTGGAGAATGAAGAGAAACTGTGATGTTTGGAGGCTGAAGAAAAGGAGAAGCAGGGTCAGCATGAACTGGAAGCTAAAGGTTTAGAGATAGAAGAGAATGAGAGACTGCAGCATTTGGAGATCGAAGAAAATGAGAGTGCAGCAAGTGGAGGCTGCAGGAAAAAAGAAACAGCGACAGCACAAGAGGGAAATGTTGACCCTTCATCAGGGTCATGGAGCTAATGGGGAAGGGAAGAACTGGACCCCAGAAGCAATAAAGATCAGTAAATTTCTTCCACAATTTGCAGAAGAAGATGACTTTGATAGTTTTATTCATATACTTGAAAGAGTATGTAAACAGCATAATGTTGACCAAAAGCTCTGGGTACGGTTCCTGATCCCTTTACTCCATGGTTAAGCTGTAACTGCTATTTCTAAAATGTCTGATACTGATTGTTTAAACTATGATAAAGTAAAACAATTTTTATTGAACTGTTATAATTTAACACCTGGAGCTTACAGAAAAAAAGTTTTGTGGGCATAGGCGCAAGGCAGATGAAAGTATATGTGATTATATTGCTGAGTAAAGTACTTATTTTAATAGGTGGATGAGTTGGTGTCAGGGCACCACTTTGGAAAGATTGGCAGTCCTTTTGGTGAGGGAACAAGCCCTTAGTAGTTTGCCTGAGGACATGAGGATCTGGTTGGCAGACTGAGAGAGTAACTCTGCAGCAGAGCTGGGGAGAAAAGGGCATTTCTACTTAGTAAGCAGGGCATCACTGCATAAAAAGGGGATACCCAGTGCTGCACATGGATATAAGGGAACCCATGGTGGGCAGCTTAAATCACCCCATCAGAGTCTACCAGTAACAGGGGAAGCCACTAGTTCAGGTACATGGCCAGGATCGAGGTTAGATGTTTTAAGTGTAACCAGAGGGGCCATGTAGCATACAAATGCCCACTGAAGCAAGGTGAAGAACAAAAGGTGAGGGAGCCAGCAAGTGGGAATAACAGCGCACCAGTAGTAAGTTGTCTGGAGACAACAGGGCTACCAAATTATCACCGGAGATTGTATCCTACCTTAGTGGATGGAAGACAGGCCACTGTTAAAAGAGACACAGTCTCTGACATAACTATTGTGAAACCTGCAGTGATTAAAGAGGAGCAGTACTTGCTTGGGCAGTTCACTCCAATCAGAGCTTTAGGAAGGATCCCATTTCAAATACCTTTGGCCAGGGTTCACCTTGACTGGGAGGGTGGAAAAGGAAGCAAGGAGGTAGCTGTGTTTGAGGATATTCCTGCATATGTCTTGATAGGGAATGATTTTGATAATGCAGTACCTTGTGTGCATGCAGTTACATGCAGTCAGGCTTGGAGACAGGCATGTAGATCTGGTAGCCTGGGGAAGACCCAGAAAGACCCCCACACCTGAAGCTGGGGCTGGTGATGTGGATATTTCAGGGAGAGAACTACCCTGTAGCAGTGAGCCTGAAAGTGAGCCACAGCTGCTGGTAGGTACTGATGTTCCTGTGGACAGGGTGACTGCAAGGACAGAGGTGAGTGGTAGTACCTAGGCTGACAGTGAGGCATCAGTGTCAGAAGATACTTGCCTTCCTGTGGAAGGGGAGCTGGGAAGGGTCACAAAAGTAGAGTTGAGACAGACTCAGCTTTTGGACCCTACCTTATGAAGCTTGATAGAGGTAGCTAAGGAGACACCTGATGCTCAAGGAAAAGGGGAGTCTGTATACTGAAATAAATGGTTACTGTATAGAAATTGGACCCCTGAGGGAGGGCTACAGGATGAAATAATACAGCAGTTGGTAATGCCCAGACCCTATCATCTGGTACTTCTAGCCATAGCCCATGACATTCCTTTTGCAGCTCATACAGGTATAGAACATGCCAACAGACATATTATGCAGAAATGTTATTGGCCTGGGACTGCAAGGGATGTAACAGGGTACTGCAGGACCTGTGAGCAGTGCCAAAAGGTTGGCAAGGCAGGGGACAAGGTAAAAACTTCATTGATGCCTTTACCTGTGATTGAGGAGCCATTTCAGAAGGTAGCTATGGATATTGTGAGACCTCTAAGTTCTCCAAGTTCCACAGGAAAGAAGTATATACTGGTGCTAGATTATACTACTATATACCCTGTTGTTGTGGCTATGTCCACCATCAAGGCAGAGAAGGTGGTAAATGCTTTGTTAGAGATTTTTCAGCAGGGTAAGTTTCTCAAGAGAAAAACTGACTGACAGAGGTGCCAATTTCATGGCAGACCTGCTGGCTTGTCTGTGGAACCACTGTGGGGTGAAGCACCTAAAAATCATCCTCTACCATCCCAGACTAATAGTCTTGTGGTGAGGTTAAACTCTCACTCAAGACCATGTTATGGGCATTTGCAGACCAGTTTAAGAGAGAGTGGGACAAATATTTGACCAATTTACTCTTTGCATACAGAGAGGGACGCCAGGAATCCACAGGTTTTTCACCCTTTGAGTTGCTTTATGGGCATAGCATGAGGGGGCCTTTATATTTGATTTGGGATGAGTGGGAGGGTGAGTGTGAATCCCACAAGGTGTCTGTTGTGGCATATGTCCTAAACCTCAGGACAAAACTTAGGGAACTCACGAGCCTGGCCCAGGAGAACCTGGCAGGACCCCAACAGCAAAAAATATCTGGTATTCAGGAATGCTTGAGCCCAATAGTATGCTATGAGACAGCAGGTTATGGCACTCATTCCTATCAGACATAATAAGCTGCAGGCATTGAGAGATACCCTTTGAAGTGGTAAGGAAGGTCAGTGATGTTAGTTACATGGTAAACCTGCTTGGCAGGAGGCAGGAGGCAGGTGTGCAAACTGTAACATGTTCACATGATGAAGCCTTACCATGACAAGGAGCCTATAGTGCTGAGTATTTGCATTGGATGACAGGAAGAGTCAGAGGGGGATCTGTTGGCTGATCTCCTCAGTTAGGTTCAGAGTGATACCTCTGTGGAAGGGGTAGCAATATCTCAGTGACTATCTCCTACCCAGGTTTGAGAAATCCAAGCAGTGTTGCAGGAGTTTGGGGGCATGTTCACTGGGAAAACCGGGTGCACCCACCTGGTGCAGAACCATGTGGATACAGAACCCCAAAGACCTATAAACCAGGCCCATTATAGGGGCCTGTATGAGTCAGACAGACTCTGAGAAAAGAGATACAGGAAATGCTGGAACTGGGGGTATCCAGGAATCCAACAGACCCTGGGCCTCCCCAGTGCTGCTGGTACCAAGGAAAGATGGTAGCATCAGATTCTGCATGGACAGAAAGCTAAACAGTCAGACAGAGTCAAATGCTTGCCCCATGCCTAGGACAAAGCCTTAGAGCAGTTGGGTATGGCTTAATATGTGACCACTACTGATCTGACCAAGGGATACTAGCAGGTGTCCTTGACTCCCATCACCAGAGAGAAGTCAGCCTTTGTGACTTCTTTTGGATTATACAAGTTCACAACGATGCCCTTTGGGATGAAAAATGCCCCAGCAACCTTCCAGAGGCTGGTAGATAATATCGTAGCAGGAACAGGAGATTATGCCCTTGCTTACTTGGATGATATTTTCATCTACAACCATTCCTGGCAAGAACATTTTCAGCATGTCAGGGAGGTCCTGGGTAGATCAAAAAGGGCAGGGTTGACTGTTAAGCCCAATAAGTGCAAGGTGGGTATGGCAGAGGTCTCTTACCTGGGACATAGAGTGAGAGTGGTAAGATTGGGCCACAACTTTCCAAAGTGGAAGCTATTCAGGCATGGTCTGCCTCTGTTACCAAAAAGCAGGTTAGGGCATTCTTGGGGACAGCAGGATACTATAGAAAGTTCATTTCCAATTTTAGTATAATATCTGCTCCCCTCACAGATTTGGCAAGGAAAAACAGGCCAGATAAAGTAGTGTGGACCCCAGCCCGTGAGCAGGCATTCCAAAATCTTAAAGAGGTTTGGGAGGACCCCCTGTGTTAGCCAGTCCAGATTACAGCAATGCCAATGCAGATGGACTCTCAAGACAGGGTAAAGGATAACGTGTTGCCAGACAGGCCCATTTCTCTCAAGCAACATTTTCCAGGGTCACTTGAAAGATTAGCTTGAGACTTCAAAGAGAGGGGGTGACAATGTCAGGTATTGCCATCTGTGCCAGGGAGAAAAGGGCAGTGGATGTGTAACATATGCCAGCATAGTTAGCTGGAGTTTTCTAACTAATTTTGTGTCATTTGAGTATTACACTGACTTATACTGATGCTTGTGTTAAAAATGTGTCAACGGTGTACTATAACTGATTAAATGTATATGTTCAAACAAAGAATTCTGGAAGGGAAGAGTACATGTTTTAAAAATTGTTCTATAATTTTCAAATACTGCAACAAATCCTAGCAAAGTTTTTAATGTTTATTGTACCAGACTCAAGTGATCAAATGTGATGTCATTCTATAACCAGCCCTGAGAGGATGGAACTCTTAACAGCAGCTTGTTTTGATTTATTTTCTTTGGAACTTGATAAAAAAAGATCTATGATAGTTATCACAGTTCAGCTGAGTTCATTTGTTTGAGTTGAGTTCAGTTAGTTGGAAGCTCATCACCTTGCCTTGTGGAAGTAAGCATCTCAGCATCTAATCTTGCCTTGTTGTAATTATTAAGTTAGCTAGGGAACAATTATTCTTTAGATAGTCAGGAAATACAGTGAGATTAGTTTAGTAGTGTTTTTCTGCATCTGTTTGAATATGTCCAACTGTGTTATTTTTATTTATTTTTATTACTCAATTTATTGTACTTTGATATTTATTATTCTCATGTTTTCTACTTTATTATTTTGTATTAAATATTTTTATACCTTTCATTGTGCCTGGTCTTTTAAAGAATACTTTTAACATCTTGAGAGGACGTATATTTATTTTAGTAATGCCTTGGCTTCTCCGAAAAGCCTGGCTGCTTTGGTTCCACTCTACCATTTATGTTAGTGTTGATTTTACTCAGTATAATTGGATACCCTTGTAAGAGCCTGACAGTGGTTGAACGGTGGCAGCGAGGTTACCTTATAACCTGGATAGAAGAGGTACAGCTAGTAAATCTGTACCAGCCTTTCCTACAAGGGTATATGTGTGTGTGTGTGTGTGTGTGTGTGTGTGTGTGAAAATCAAATACCTAGGTGTGGGTGTGTCAGCTACTTGGAACTGGAACACAATGCTCCAAAGTGAGTCTTGTTTGGGATCTGGAGAGACAGAGAGTCTAGTCCAAGGTCTGGAGCAGGTTACCTCTGGGCTTTTGGGAGAAAATGTGCTTGATGCAGAGAGTTGCATTTGAAATACTGTGTAATTCCATTCCTGTTTTTAGTGACCGTCTCACCGGTGTAAGCTGATTGTGGCTCCTTGATTACTGGCCTGGGGTAAAGAGAGGCCATCACACCAGTGCCTTTATGTTTACTTTGCAACTGTTTAATCCCCTGTTCTTTGTGTCTGTCTGCCTGCATTGAGACATTAAGCTAAAGTTTCTAAAATTCTAACCATATGACTAGAGCTCCTATAGTGGATCCCTCTCTAGAAAGTCTGCTTCTTGTAGCTTGAATTTTTCCCCAACCATCGCACCATTTTTCTGTTATTGTTTTTATTAGAGTGTGTCTCTAGCTTCCACCTCTTATGGTAATCTGATATCTGACATATCCCTCCACCCTTTCACTACTATTGTCTGTTATATGACCTATTTAAGTACATTTTCTACCCATTGTTTTCCATATATCCATAATACTAAGTGACTTCCCAGCACATCAGTATTGCACTTGAGTAAACCCGTCTTAATACAAATTATCCCCTGCTCATATTCCTATAGCTCCCTTCTGCTTGATGCCCTCAGCACACTCTGAGGGGTTCCTGAGTTCACCCTGCTCTATCCTTGGCAGATAAGAAATTAGTTTTATTGTTTTGCACTTCAGTTAACTGTTTAGAGTTCTACTACTTTATTTTTGCATTATTTGTTGATTTTGCCTTTAAATCATTATGGAGGTCCCTAAGGTATTTATACATCAAGAGGTTAGCAGTCCCCTGAACAGACACAAATGCACAGAAAGTAAATTTTATCTATAAAACTACCCTTAGAAATGAAACCTATAAGTCAGTGTGACTAAAACAAAGGCACTACGCAGAGACAAGCTTAAAGCAGATAGTTTGCATATTAAACAATACTACTATCAAATCTTAGCACAATCTAATGCAGTCTAGTACTAAAACCTAGAGACCACCCAAGGAGATCTCTGTAAAACCTTGTCCACAACCTACAATAGCCCACCCAAATACATGTCTGGCCACCATGGATATGTAATTTCTAAATGTCTCTGTAGCCAGCTTGGTAGATATGGGCATCCTGAGATAATGTAGTGATCATCTCTCCTGTTCACAGGTAAACATTTAAGCCTTAAAAAAAACAAATATAGAATGAGAGAGATGCACATACATAATTTAACTGGAGGCAAAAATCTCACATACAAACAAAGTTGTCAAAAGGACACACATAACATGCACCATACATAGTGTCCATCACACACACACACAGCTTATGCTGAGGCAGTAAAAAGGAACCTACTCAAACCTCAAAGTCCTCTTAAGCCTATAAGTGGCATTGATTATCCTCTGCAATCTCTAAAGCACTCACCAAAAACAACAGCAAACACCACACATACATATACACCCGGTGGTGCTCCAAAAGTAAAGCACATAAGGCAAGCCAACATTTGACCTAGGCCATAGAGGACTCATTGTATGATACACAGATACCCCACTCACTAAACTGAATAAGGAGAAGATAATGGTTAGTTGCTTATCTGGAACCAGGATCCACCAAGTTATGCATGCACTCAAGTCACACCACAAGTACCAGCATGATGACCTGAGATATACTTCCCTGGACTATATGAAGAGAGATATTGTTGAGCTCTCTGAAGATGTTCCTTAGGTGATATGTGCCTTGCATTGAGCAGCATTCTACCTTCACCAAAGTTGATGCCACAGTATGAACAAAAGATGACTGACTTCAATAATTGGTTTAGTTTCTGGTATCTTTCCTGGGGGTTCAATATTTGTCTGCATGGGAAGACATGGTTAACAAACCACATTGCTTTGCAAAGGATGATCTACACCTGTCTCTCTTAGACTTCTAAATATTGGCTAAAACTTTATTCACCCCCTTAGAACCATTTTTAGTCAATGCCAAGTTGAAAAACCTACCAGCATAGCAAATAAAATTCAAATAAACTTAAAGGTGTTACTGCTCAATGCAGGGAGCCTAAATAGGAAACTGCACACCCTACAAACTCTCCTCACTCTGGAGAACATAGATCTGTGCCATTACTGAGACATGTTTTAAATCCCCAGAAAGTACTCCAGCAGGACAAGGCTTCTGTGCCTTCCACACAATGTAACCATCAGCTGCACAGACAGGGACAAAAGGTTGAGGTGTCTCAATCTATATTAGTAACAAGCATAACTCGAGGTTGGTTAAACTGGATGGTGCCCTGGAATTTATCCTTGAGCAAATCACCATAGGCCCACATCGTATCCTAGAAAGCTATAGGTAAATCACTATCTCCATAGAATCCCATAGCTTTTACCTAGCCCTACTAGAGACACTCACCATTAAACCAAATAACCTGTTCATAGGAGACTTTAACTATCCCTTTGTAGACTGGGAAACATACACTGCCTCATACTTGCAGGCACAATGATTCCTGTATTTAATAACTCAAATACTTTTGATCAGAGAGTGCACTCAACCATCAGAGGTTCAAACATGCCGGACCTGGTATTCATCAATATGGGAGGGTGCTGCACTCCCTCCCACCACGTTCTCACTGGTGAGGTCAGACCACAAAGCTGTCTCCTTTGAAATAAAAATCAACTAGGTAACCACAGCAAATCTTGTAACTGTTACGAATGATTCCCAATCAAACTATATCCTATTAAGTGATAGTTTATCAAAATTCTATACCCCTCCCAACCTCGAGTTCCCAGCAACATATGCAGAATAGTTCACAGATGCCCTGTAATCATGTAAATGGCTGTACAGAGGCTATTTTACTTACCTGACGTAAGCCCAACACAAACTCCAAAAATAAACCACACTGGTAGAATCCTAACCTTAATAAGGTATATTACAGAATGAAAAAAAGTCATAAATAAAATCAGGAAGAGCAACTCTCATAATGATAGGAGCTCTCTAATTTATCTCTGCAGGAAACTAAGAGGACATATTAAGTCCAACAAGGCCAGTTATGATGTACAGGCTAAGATAACCACAAGGCCTTCTACAGTTTTGTCCAAAACCTCAAAAGTAGCACACATCAGTGTGCCATACTGGTGGTCAATGGTGCCACCTTCACTGAGAAGAATGTCATAGCGAATTTAATGACTGACAAATTTAGCTCACACTTCACACCTCACTTGTCCTACCTTTCCCGATGAAATACCTACTAGCATAACCCCCTCCAACTATTAACAGGGAGTAGGTCCTGGCAGCTAAGGCCAAAAACATAACCACTCCTAAATGGCTTGAAACATGACATTTCAAGACCACTTGAGTTACTTTTCAACTATAGACTCAAAACAGGCTTTATACCACAAGAATGGAGGCCTGCAGTTGTCAAACCACTTCAGACCCTAGAAACTACAGACCCATTAGTCTGACTAATCTAATATGCAAAGCCATGGAATGAGCTATCATGGAAATGATCAACAAAGATATAGGCAACCTTCAAACACTGGATCCGACCCAGTTTGGCTCTGTCAAGCGAAGGTCATGCCAATTAAACCTGGTGGACTTCTTTGAGGTCACTAAGGCAGTGGTTGTGGGGAAAACTGTGCATACCACCTACCTAGACCTGGCTAAGGCATTCACTACAATACTCCACTGAGATATAGTTGACAAACTCATCGAACTGAGCATAAACCCCCTACATAATTCATTGGATTGCCAGCTGGCTCACAGACAGGACCAGGATGTCAGGATTGGTGAGAACACCAACACTAAGAGACCGGTCACCAACAGGGCACCTCAGGGTGCTATGCTTGGACTTCTCCTATTTGGCATCTACTTCTCAGAAGCAAAAGCTAATGTCAAGGACCTTTGGCTGACCAAGTTTGCAGATGATTGCAAATTGGGAGCTATTGTAGATTCTCCCATGGCACAAGCATCTTACAAGAGGGTCTAACACAGACAAATGACTGGTGCCAAAGTCACGGATTAAAACTCAATGCCAAGAAATCCATTATAGTGCCTTTTGTAAAAACTGTCACCCAAGTTAATTATTCCATCAACAAGACACCCCTAGGAGATGACTTGGTATGCAATGCTCTGGGAACATATGTAGTCAGCAATCTGGCCTTTGACTTACGTGGCTAAGGTAGTAAGACAATCATTCTGTGTCACCCAGCTTATAAGTAACAGCATGGCATCAAGGTCTAAGGAAGTCATAATGCCACTGTCAGTGCTATCATTGAGTATAATATTCCCTTCATCATGTCCCTGACATGACATATGCCACAGCTGGAATACCCACAAAGGTTCCTTACCAGAAGAATCCAAGGTAAAAACATGTTGTTCTTTACGTATCACCTTAAAGCCCTCTCTCTGTATTTGGTCTCCTACAGGTTACTGAGATGTGATCTATACCTGGCATACAAGACATCTTTGGATGAATCTCTGATGGACCTTTTGCATATCTGCAAAATGAACAGCATCAGACCACTAGATCCAAAGATTTAAATTTTGTTTGTGAAATAAATAAGACATGTTGGCAAGACAGATATGTGTCTCAGGGGTCAATATTAGAATTGCGAAAGCTGACTTTCGCGAATACAAGTTCATCGAAACATAAACGTAGATGTACTAAAAGAGTGAAGTACAAAAATAGTGAAAAGTAGAACGCCGAATGTATTTCTGGAAGCAACAGCACCATACAGGTAAGGTAAACCTAACTGAACAAACCTAATGTAAAACACTTTTCCAAATGTTTTTGCAAGGGGCAAGCCCCCCTCAAACCCCATGTGGGGGGGCTGTGCCACCCCCCTACTTAAATATATCAACTCCAAGACCGCTCTACAGTGGGGAAAAGGATTTATTTCCTCATCCCCATGATCACCCTGCTGGCCACGGAAATACGTTTGGCATTCTGAAATTCGCTATTTTTGTACTTCGCTCTTTTAGTACATTGACGTTTAGGTGTCGATGAATGTGTCTTCACGAAAGTCAGCTTTCACAATTCTAATATAGACCTGTGTCTCAGAGGATCTCCATGTTTAGAAAAAGATTCCCTATGTTTGTGATACAGAGCCTTGGCCAATGGATAGGAAATCAGAAATCCACCCCAGGTCTGGCCCCCATGTCTTTGATAGACAAAGGCAGACAGTAGTGTCCAAACTGGCATACCTCTCTACATAACCTCTAGAAACCTCCTCACTAACATACTCCTTCTTAATAAATCCTCATGATACATAGGGGCACAATTGGGTTGTGTTGCATGGCTGGGTTTCTAAAGGCCCTGGTAGTTGTTAGCCTGGTATATAAATAGGAAACTATCAACCTATGAACACACACACACACACACACACACACACACACACACACACACACACACACACACACGTATTCCCATTCAAGATGGCTATACTGACTCCTGCTGGAATGTTTTTTTATACAGTAATCCATTCCATTTCAATACAATACATTCAGTCCTTTTCATTACCATGTATTTGTATGGAAAAAAAGTGGAGAATATTACTGAAACTGAGGTACATAATGTCATTCATTCAATTTTCTGACAACCCAATTAATCCATATCAGTGTATCAGGGAGATGGAGCCTATCTAATCACTCAGTCCATACAGGACAGTAAAACACATACACACATAAATGCACACCAAAACACACACATGCACACACACAAATACACACAGATATTCCCACACTCACATACACACACACACACACACACACACACACACACACACACACACACACACACACACACACACACACACACGCGCGCGCACTCATGCATACATGTATGCACACACATGCATGCATGCACTCACAGAGAAAACCTATACATATGGGAAATTGGGAGATGTGATAATTTACTGACAGCTCATCATCTGGATTTGGGAGGAAACTGGACCACCCATGAAAAAGCCACACAGACAAAGGCAGGATGTACAGATTCCAGGCAGAATATACCCCTGCTGAGACTCAATGTAAAACAATGCTAAGGCAGCAATTCTAACTGCTGTGTCATTGTACTGTTCAGTACTATCATTTAGTGTGAAACATCCTGCCATCAATATTAGTTATATTGCTGTAAACATCAGTGTTTGACCACAGTTGCTAAAGTACTCCATATGCATACAGTGTGGTCATTTGCTGATTGTTTCATGGAAGCCTGTTTGACAGTGCACAACTATTTAAATGGAGATTTAGAACTTCAGTGATTTCTGTGACTGGCTTTCCTACCTTTCAGCTTCTATTCATGGGAGACCCCTAGGCATCCCCTGCTTAATTGTAACTGCCTCTGAGGTCACAGAACCTTTGAGCAAGTGATCTTTTCCAAAGTGTGAAATTTCTGCTTGATCAGCTTATCTTAGTCAAATGGGCTTCAGTGAAAACATATTTCTTCAGATAATAAAATGCCAGTTTGTACACTGTAACTGCTGTTTTACTAACATTTGTTTTGTATTTTCCCATGTCTAAATGCATG
This sequence comes from Protopterus annectens, assembly GCF_019279795.1. Lineage (NCBI taxonomy): Eukaryota > Metazoa > Chordata > Ceratodontiformes > Protopteridae > Protopterus > Protopterus annectens. Next base: position 1,209,543,364 of record NC_056725.1, read on the forward strand.
TGAATATGGTAAGTCTGAATCTGATGTATTACTGTTGTGCTCTCATTATGAGTTCATGGGCTTTGCAACTGTTTGACGTATGAAGTCTGTGAATCTCATACTGAAGTGTTATGATTAGGAGGAATAATGGTTTACTCACAGTGGCAGCATTCCGTGCTGAATTTATTTCTCTCATGCATTAGCAGTACTCTGTCTGCATAAGGTTGAATTAGTTGCTGAGTATTGTTATATTCTTAGGTCGTTTAGAAACATTTTTTTTTTTTTTTGCTAAAGTCAAAGGGAGAAGGAAAATGCTTAATGAAAAAGAATGAGAAAGCAAATACTTTGGCAGAAAAATGAAGGAAGGAGTTGTCTAACTGAAAATAGTGCTATAACCTAAAACTTGCATCCTGATCTCACTCAGATGGATCAAGGAAGTTCAGGAGTGTGTTCCATATCTGGTACGATACAGTTAAGTGAGAGGTGTGAGATTTAAATCTAGGTCACCCAGCCTGCAGTTCAGTGTTCTGTTTCACACTTCTGAGATGTCTCTGTGTGGCACTTGAAGGTGACACTACAGAAACATACTTCAGTGTTAGTTATTTAAAAGATTTTATCCAAAGTAGATCTTAGAGATTAAGCCCCTGAAGCTCCTGTGATTGTAATTGCCTGGTGACTAGTCAGAATACTAAACGTTGCACTGAAGTAGCCCTAACCTTTGGAAATGAACTGCCCTCTCAGCATACTACACTGTAGTCATGCAAATATTATTGGACAGATGGCGACAATGCGGTGAATGCAACATTGAAATATACTCAGATGAGGAGATGGCACCGATTGCAGCCAGAGGACTTGGACAGTAACATTGATGTATACTGTCCTGGAACTCAATTAATAGGTAGACAGACCTTAATTTGATACTTCACTTGATAAGGTAGTGAGCACATAATTTAAAGTTTGTTAGGGACTTTGTGCTATGTGTCTTCACTGCTTAACATGTCAGAATGCATTGTTTATCACAAAAATGTATTATCAAAGAGTAACTAAGTGGTTCATTCTGCCCAGGGGAACTACACTGTATGACATCCTTTAAGTAAATTGGTTGAATTCTTAACCTCATCAAACAATGTTATACAACAAACTGCATGACTACAAGGAATGTTCTGAACTGTACATTTGCTCCATTTATTTTTCAGTGTATCCCTTTTGAGAATTATACATAAAAAAACATTTTTTCAGGGTAATACCATAAACTGATAAATAATAAAGTGCTGAATAATGTGACACAAACTACTATGGGAGAAGTACTGTGGTGGTTTATGACAGCTCAAACAGACATTATCATATGTGGATTTTGTTAGGTTTAAGTCAAAACTACAGTAAAAGGCAGATGTAATACCTTCAGCAGTATAAAAGCTGTGGCCCATTTGCATATGTGCTCCATGGTGACAGGCTTGCTGTGAAAATAACAAGTTGATGACATTTTTACCACAGTCCTATTCCACTGGGCATTACTGCCTGAAGAGACCACTGGGGAAAGATCAAACATAGCAAAAAAGCTTAACAACCCCCAAAGGTCCTTTATCTGGCAGCTAATGTTAGATGAATATGGGGCTTTGTATGATTATAAATCACAGCATTCAGTGAAAAGACCATGTGGGAATAAGTTAATATCACTGCACAGACACGTTTGACAAAACAGATGAGAAGCTTAATAAAAGGCAGAGATTGGTTGGCTGGCTTAGTAAAGTTTTAAATGCATAGTACTGTTACTCTTTGAAACTGGTTGTGTCTCTTTTGGCACATCTCTGGGTAAAAATGTTTCCTCTATAGACTGCTGTAGCTGTCTTCCAAATACACATTCCACATAGGAGGAGTACTGCAATTTGAATAGGCATAATGAAGAGTGACGGCAAAGGTGCACACTCATTCTTTTCAGCCACCTGTCAAAAGTTGCAAGTGAGCAGACTGTGTAATTAAAGAGACAGGTGATTGCTGGTAAGGTGAAGTCATGCTTACTTTGATCACTCCCTGTACTTTATTAACAAAAACAATTTACTGTATAAACATGACTACAGATTCATTATATGCCTATTTATTCTAATATAACTCAGATATACAGGTGCCCTGACAGCTTTTTTGTCTAAATTCCTAGTTTTTGCCCCTTCACCACCAAAAGTTGGTTCGTTATTCTTACTCACTTTCTCATCATTTTATTGCTTAGCAGGCAAAATACCACAATAAAATTATTAACCTGCAAAGTAAAGTCCAGGTTTTGAAGCCTACTGCTCCTACTAGTACACTTTCTCCAAAGTCACAACTTTTTTCAGCTCAATATTTATCATGACTGTTGCATTGTCTCATGTATTGAAATGAAACATGGAGGCACGGGATATTGTACATAAACACATCAGGAGCTGTAACTAGAACATATACTTCAAACTTCATATGCTTTCTAACTGACTCATTACTTCAAACACGTGCATCTCCATTCAAGCTAGCACTCACTGAATGACTATATAAAATGGCACTGATCTCGCATGTGCTAAGTAACTTATATGCACGTGCTCTCAGACTACAGTGGCTGAATAGGTACAATATACACACTGATCTACACCTCCCTTCTTTAATTTTGTTTGGTATGCAAATAGAAGAACAAAGACATTTTCAGAGCCAGACAATATATCAACATTTAACAAACAAAACTGAGTTCAAGTCCAAGTCGCTGTGTATTTTGGATTTGGTCTGGAAACTCTACTTGATCTGGTAACACAAAATCTTTGACTGGATTTAATAACAGGGACAGTAGCTGGGGATTCTTTCACAACTGGAACATCAGGGATTACATAAAAATTATTTGAAGGAAGCACACTGTCATTTTGAATTCGAACAGTGGTGACAAAAAAATTCTGACTTCCATGACTTCAAAGTCTGCTGTTTCATCTTCACACTGCTCTGTTGTTTACCTGGGTGCATGTGTCAAAACATTAGCAAGGTACAAGTATTTGCCCTTTTTATAAACAATATTAAAATTGTACTTTTGCAATTTTAACATTATGCATTGCAAGTGTGCTGTGGCTGTATATCCTGGCTTTTTCACATTGTCACTAGTAGCTGGTGATCAGTCTCTAGTTGGATAGGTCTGCCATAAATATAATCAATGAACTTTGAACATGTGAACACTACTACTGCCAGAAGTTCTTTCTCTATTTGTGCATAACGCATCTCTGTTTAAGTTAAAGTTCTTGGTGTGGAGGCTACTGGTATGCCTTCTTGAAGACATGCTGTGCCAAGGCCCTACTTTGAAGCATCACAAGAAAGAGTTACTGGTTTGTGAACATCTTAATACCTCAAAGTGGGTGGGCTGGCAATTTTCTTCTTCAGGATATCAAATGCTCTTTGGTGTTTTTCAAACCAGGACCACTGTACATTTTTGTGTGTCAGCTCATGTAATGGTGCAGAAAGCTCACTCAGACCTGGGATGAACTTTCCTAAATAGTTGACCATACCTAGAAAATGTTGTAAAAATGTGACATTCTCTGGAACTGTTATCTCAAGAATTGCTGCTTGCTTAGATGGATCTGGTTGCAAGCCAGAACTGGTAAACAAATGTCCCACGTAAATAACTTCTTTCAGTTTGAATTTACATTTATGAGGATTCAGTTTAAGATTTACTTCACGTGCATGGTCTAGAGCTTTCCTGAGGTTTCTATCATGTTTGTCTTCACCATTACCTCTGACAATAATGTTGTCTACTATAATATTTATTTATTATTTTTATTTTACATTTGTTTACCGGGATAGTCCGACTGGATACATGTCCATTTTCAGCAGAGGCCTGGGGAGAAAAGCTCCACAAAGACAAACTTACATAGATTACACAGAAGTTAGCAAACAATTATAAAAACAAAGTGATTATATACAATGGGTTAGTAGTGTTCCCTAGTAGGGACTCACAATTGTCATAGACAGACAATTAAAAGTAAGAGACATCAGAATGGAAGCAGAGCTTGGTGATGTAGTTACAAGTTATGATAATTGCAGAATATGCTTTTAGTTTATAACTTAATCAGGGTTGGTACATGGGCATAGCCAATTCACTTTGAGATACTGTTTGAGGTTTTTTTTGAAGAGACTTTTGGGGGATTGTAGGGTTATATAGTTTGGCAATGAATTCCAGGTTTTGCCAATGAAGTTGGCAAACAGGGATTCACCAGCAGAGTTATTAGCTTTGTGGGTTTGGACCAGTAGTTTATCGGCTGACCGTAGGGATCTTAGATTGCTATATGGCTTAATAATATTTTTAAGTGAGGGGGTATCCTCAGGGTGGTACAAAATGTTGTGCGCTATTAAGAGTTGATTGAATTGAATTAAGCTGGGCAGTTCTAGCCACTCTAGTTGTTTAAGGTTCTGGCAGCAGTGGGTTCTATAGGTGGAGCCAGTGGCAAATCTGGCAATATGATTGTAGCTATGGGACAGCTTACCTAGTTCGGATTTGATGAGGTTTGAGAGTACAGGTGAGGCATATAAGAGAGTAGAGAGTAGGTGTGATCGGGCGATTGCAGTCTTAGCCAGTGGGGTTAAAAATGTCTTGTTTCTATACAGTGATCCAAGCTTCTTATTGATGGTCTGTATGGTTTTGTTGACCTGTAGGTCAAATTTGAGATTATTGTCTATGATAACCCCTAGCAGTTTGGTGTGATTATCTGGGGAAATAGTGGTACCATTGTTAGATGTGACAGAGAATGAAAGTGTGGTGGATCTACTAGTTGGAGAGAAGAGTAGAAGTTTAGTTTTATTGAGGTAGGCGTTGATTATTGAGCCAGTTCTCAATAGTGTTAAATGTATTTTGGGTTAAGATTTGCAAGCCAGATGGGGAGGTGGCTGAACAGATGAGAGTGGAATCATCTACGTATTGGATGCAGGTGGCTTTAGGGATAGCAGTGTGGAGGTTATTGATAAAAATAGAGAAGAGTAGTGGACCTAGTATGGACCCTTGAGGGACATCAAGTGTGAGAGGTAACTGGCTGGAGAGTTTCCCCTGCCATAGTACTGCTTGCTGTCTACCAGTCAGGTAGGACTGGAACCACTGGATAGCAGGCTTGTTGAGGGAAATAGATTTTAGTGAAAGAATGAGAAGTTCATGGCTGACCATGTCAAAGGCTTTTGATAGATCAAGAAAGAGAGCAGAGGTTAGCCTATTGTCATTCCTATTTTGGTTTATGGCAGTAGTAAAGGAGAGGAGGGCTGAGGTGGTGCTGTGGTATGGCCTGAAACCATGCTGGGAGTCGGATAGTAAGTTATTCTGTGAAACGTATTGCATTATTTGCTTGTGTACACATTTCTCCATTATTTTGGCTAGTGGGGAAAGAATGGCAATGTGTCTATATTTGGATATGTCCGAGGAGCTACCACCTTTATGGAGTGGGATGATGTGAGATATTTTCCAGATGGTGGGGATAGCATTTTCGGATAAGGTTCTGTTGATGAGGATAGATATGGGATATGCAATGGCATCTGCAGCTATTTGCAGGTACTCTGCAGGGAGGAGGTCAGCAGCGATGGTGGTAGGTTTTAGATTTTTTAGAAGTGTTTTGATAAAACTAGTGAATATTGATTGGAAGCCAAATTACGGATGATTATTAGGTAGATTATGCATGTGGTTTAAGTTAGAGGGGGTTAGTTGATTTGCTAGTAATTGGATTGTTTCAGTGAAAAAGTTATTAAAGGCGCTAGCTATTGTCTCTGGGGAACTAATGGGTGTAGTTAGCCGGGGTTGGGGTGGTGGAGTGACCTGGACAAAGTAGTTGATTTAAGCCTGCCCAGAACGTTTGAGGGTTGTTGTGGTGTTTTTGTAGAAGATTTTGGTAGAAGCTTTTTTTATCCAGTAAAATAGATTTTTTGTATCATTCCTGAGTTGACGATATTTTAGATGGTCAAGTGGGGCTTTAGTTGTTTTCCAGCTGGCCCAGGCTCTGTTTCTAGTTTTGATTTTAGCTTTGGTATCTTTTGTGAGCCATGGTGCTGTATTTAATCTAGTTTTTATTGTACGTGCTGGAGCAAGGGAATCAAGGATACTTAGGAATTTAGTGTTAAAGTGATCTATGGCCTCCTCTAATGTCAGATTTTTTAGTTTTGAACAAGTCAACTGCTTTTAATTCATTTTGGAATATAGCAGCATCAAAGTTTTTCCTGTCTCTAAATGTTTTATATTTGAGCTGGTGAGGATTTCCTGCCTTATGTTTTATGATATAGGTTAGACAATGGTCGCTGAGGTCATCAGGGAGAGTACCAGCTGTGTACAGCTGGGGTTGGTTATTAACTAGGATCCAGTCTAGAATACTTTCCTTGTTGGTTGGTTTGTTTATCCTAGTGGGAGAGGTTATGGTCTGTTTAAACCTAGATAAGTTTATATGAGTGTGGGGGGGGGGGGTCGGAGGACCAGGGGTGCCAATCAGTGTTAAAATCACCAAGAACTATGGTTTCTTGGGGATAGGTAGTGGATAACCAGTAAAGGAGATCTTCTAGGGTATTTAGGCTGTTGCCTGGTGGAATGTATGCACAGACGATGTTCAAGTGTTTGTTTTGGTTAATCTGTAGCTTGGTTATGAGGAGTTCCGCGTTATTAAATTGGGGAGGTTGAATGGTGTCTCTATTCATGGTTGGAGTATTTTTGTAAAGAATGGCTATCCCACCTCCTTTCCTTGTAGCATGGTATAACCGGTGAATATTGTATCCTGGAGGCAGTATCTCATTGTCAGTACTACTAGGTTTTAGCCAGGTTTCCGAAAGACACATAATGTCTGGGGAGTGGGTTGCTAGGAGGGTGTGTAGGTTGGGAATCTTATTGTTAATACTTCTAATATTTAGGTGAAATGCTAGGAGGGAACTAGTGGGAGTATTCATGGGTAGCTTGACTGTGGAGGTTGTGGTAGGGGAGTGGAGGTTATTGGGTGTGGGTGGGCCAGGGTTGGAATGAATGTCTCCATGTGTTATAAGGTTATAGTGACAGGATATTCTGAGCTTTAGGAGTTTGTTTATAAGCTTTATATAGTCTTTGTCTTTAGGATTATGTTTTGTGGCTGTACAGGGGTGGTATTTTATAGGGGGTGGTATATTCGGTGTGCAGAGGAAGGTAAAGTGTTTGGTGTTGTGTGTGAAGTCGTGGTTGTCTGTTTGACCATTTGAGTAGTGAATACCATGGTCAAGTGTTTGTTCATAGGCAGTGAGATGGTAAAATAGAAACAGTATAGGCATTTGGGTAATTAGTGTTTTTTTGCTTGTTTGCATTTTGATAGGGGGCGAGCCAAATTTGATGGCTGACTGTGCTAACAGGGTGTGGAAGAATGAGAGAGAAGAAAATGGGTTAAGGGGGCAAGGTTGCTCAATGATCTGTGAGGTGCTGATTGGTACTTAGCAGGAGGGGAGTGGCAAAGTCTGGTTTAAATTTAGCACTAGTGGGGGTGGGTGAGATTTGGGGGCAGGGAGGGGAGCAGAGCGGAGTGAGGCTAACACTGACTCTGAGAGTTACCTTGGGCTTTTGGTTTGGTTTGTATGATTGCCTGTAAGCAGTGTTGTTGGCTGTACTTTAATTTGTTTTATTCTTTTTTAATTTTACATCAATTTTCAGGCTAATTTTAATTGGATCCTAAGGGTAAACTAGCAAATGTAGTCAATAAGAAGGGAGCAAAATTACTTTACCAAATTAAAAAGTAAATGCTTGGGATTGGAACACTGTGTGAGTGTAAGGCTGATTCAAAGTAGTATAGCCCAATCTAGTGGCAATTGGCTAGATCCCTTCACTGTTGTTGTGCATACACCATTAAGCCTCAACAGTTTACAAAAACTAAATTGTAGTTCACCTATTACAATTGAAAAGCTGGAGGGAGTCAGGTTCCTGCTTCCCAGAGGTTTTACTTAGTTAAGATAGCCAGGTTTAGTGGAGAAGGTAGAAATTGCTTTATGCAGTGAATCCCAGGTGGGGTGGGGGTCACTCAGGAAAGAAACCCGTGCAAACTGAAAAATAGAGGTAAATAAGGCAGAATTAGTGCAAAGGTTACAAGAATGTGAAGTGGAGAGCATGCAAGGAATAGAGCTGGAGAGTAAAATTAATTATATTGCATACATTATAATTAAAATGGATTATAGTGCATACAGTATCAGCTCTGTAAAACCACAGACTAACAGCAGTAACATACAGCCTCTAAGTCCAGTGATAACAGCTGTATACTTCAGTGAATACACACAGGATATAATGCACAAAGCAAAGTATGGCTGTTTTAGGACAATGATTCTAGAGCTATGTTATTCAGTATGAACTAACAGTAACATGAACTGCATTCACTTAGCCTTCTATAAAAGCAATTATAAAGTCCAGCCTGTAAGTCTTCTAAGTACAGTAGCATGCCATAGGAATGCTTACAAATGTAATCAGAACATGAATGACCTCTGCAAAACAGTTAGCAGGATGCCTGTCAGATATTCAACAATTAAAGCCTGACCTCTACATGGATAACCAGGAATAGTAATAGTACATGGATAACCAGGAATAGTAATAGTACATGGATAACCAGGAATAGCAATAGTACATGGATAACCAGGAATAGTAATAGTACATGGATAACCAGGAATAGTAATAGTACATGGATAACCAGGAAAAATTTGCTCCATCACACGTTGAATGGCTTCACTGGCAGAAATGATTCCAAATGGCATCTCAAAAACCTGTATCTACCAAATGGTGTACTTAATGTGGTTAACAATGAAGATTTGCAATCCAGCGAACTTTGCCAAAAAAAAAACCTCTTTGCATCTAAGACTGAGGAAAACAGTGGAATTTGGCGTGAGAGCATAGCCGGCCTTAGGCATAAGCCAACTAGGCGGCCACCTAGGGCACCGGTCTAGCAGGGGCGCTTTTCTAGTATTTATTTGATGTAGTTAGACCAGGATGGGGGCACCAGGTAGTGTGGTGGGGGCGCCGTGGAGCCCTTTTGCTTAGGGCACCAGTTGACCTAAGGCCACTACTGCATGAGAGTGGCTACCTCTTCTACTGTATGCATCGGATGAAGAGGACACAACTGCTTTGTTTAAATCTCTTGGATAAATACATATTTGAATATCATCTGAGCTTTTCTTATTAGCTATGACCATGGAGGAAACCCATTCAGTCAGTTCTTCTACTAGAGTAGAGATTCCTAAATTCACCATTTTGTCTAGTTCTGCTTTGACTTTACTCTGCATTGCTACTGGGATCTTCCATGCTGATCTGACAACTGAACTTCAATGGTTTAACTTCATGGGACATGTGACTGGAAGTTTAACAAGCTCAACTTTGAAAATATCAGCATAGTCACTAATAATACTCCATGTAAAACTATTGTTGTTATTCAGACTTATATGGTGGACCTCTTTATTAAATGAAATCAGTCCCATTCTCAGACTGTCTTTGAGACCTAACAGTGACTGCAGGTGTCTTTTAACTATGTAAAACTGCAAGGCATAGGTGTTTCCAGCAGATTGGCATGAAAAAAACGACTGCACTATCAGTCTGAATCTCTTCACTGCCATAAGAAACTAATTTTGTACACTTTGCTGAATCAAGTTTCTCATCAGTTTTTATTTTAGCAAACACTTGTGCTGATATAACATTGCACTAGGATCTAGTGTATACTTTAAGCTCTACAGGTTTCCCATTAAATTGCACAGTACAAAATACTTTGATCTTTACTGACAACTGATAATCTATTGTATTAACTGTTTCATCGATCACTGAGACACCAACAACATAAAAAGTTTGCTCACAGTTCTCAGTGATTGCTACAGTCTCTACCTGATCTACTTGCTTCTTCGGATACTCTCTTTTAACATAAATCTGTGACACGTCAGTCTTGCAAAGCCTTTTGAAATGATTCCACTTTTTACATTTGTGACATTGCTGACCAAAAGCTAAACACTTTTCCCATTTAGGTTCATGACTGCCTCTACAATTGTGACATTTAACAATGAGGTTGGGTGTGGCACTACCTCTTGGTTTATATTTCTTTTTCATCTTAACTTTCTGCTGTATACTATCAACATTCACACTAGCGGATACTGCAAAGATGCCTTTCTCATTCATAAGCATATTCATATGCTTTTCTGTAAGCTCATGTATTTGACAAATCTCAGTTGCTTCGCTCAATGTTAATTCACTATCTTGAAGCAAAATCTTTCTCACTGCATCATTAACACCACATGCAAGACTTTTTTTATCAACTCATCTTGTAGATCACCAGATATACATTTTTTGCTTTATTTCTTAAGTCGGTAATACATGCTGCAATAGTTTCACCAGGCTTTTGATTTCTTTCGTAAAATTTGTGCCTTTCCATTGTAATATTCATTTGAGGGTTACATATTTCTCTAAGTTTACATTTTAAGCACTCAGAGTCTTCCCGTGTTTCAGCCTGTATCACAATAGAGCGGTTCTCCACCTCCCCTGCATACATGGCAGGTGAATACACAAATGAACGTTCTCACTCAATGCCCTCTGAGCCAGCTAAATTGAGAAGTATAAATGCTCTTGTATGTGGGTCTTTATCAGAAAATGCAGCCTGTATGAAAATATCATATTCTTGCTCAAACACATCACCAGTTCTCTGTAATATTACTATCAAACATCAATGGTTCAGGTATGTGAAATCCCTCTATTATAACAACAAATGTCTTTTAAACTGAAGTATAGAATGGGTACTTGTAATTTTGTTTAAATGCACAACAATCTCTCTGAAATTGCTTTATTTTAACACTGCAAATGTCTCAAACACTCTGTACACTTGGAACAATCTCAGTTACTGTGAAAAAGTCATACACTGTAAAAAAAGTCTGACGTTTTAGCCTTTTTGTACATTTTAAAAACTTTGGAGATTATTTCAAACACTTTAATCATTATGTCACTATTTGGACATTTTTGATTTCCAAAGAATTCCTTTGCAAACTGTGAACAGCATCAGTTAAATAGTGGGGGAGCTGAGAAATAGCATTGCTATTTTATTAAAAATATCTGTATTTAGCTGAAGTATTTGTGTGCCCTGCTTGCTCTGAATATCTCTGACTGCATTTTATTTTGATTTGAAGCTCTTCATTTAAGGTTTGATCACTTCTGTTTTGTATCTTATTCTAGTATTACATTTGTTTTAAGTTTTCTGTTCTGTTGGAGATTTCCCTTGGATAGGGTCAGTTAAAAAAGTTACCAAAGAATTCCTTTGGAAACTGTGAATAGCATCAGTTAATTAGTGGGGGGAGCTGAGTAATAGCATTGCTGTTTTATTTACAAATATATGTATTTAGCTAAAGTATTTGTGTGCCCTGCTTGCTCTGAATATCTTTGACTTTCCCTCCCTCCCAGTTTTTGTATTCTTAAATTTGGTGGCTTTTGAGTTGTCCGCCCCTACTACAAATCTCATTTTGGACACTCCTCCCAGTCTCATCTCATCAGCTCATTCTACTAAGCAGAGATAGATCATCTGAGAAGCGCCACCCCCTTAGTTTCTCAACCTTGAATTATCTTGCTTCTTCCCTTTCCACTTAACCTTAAAAATTGCACTTTATTCATCTGCTTTTACTGTATTTGTGTTTCTTCCTACTTTATTACTTTGTTTTGCTTTTGCTGCTTGTTCTTAAAAGTATTCAATTGCACTTATTCTGCTGCATTTATTACTGCTTGTTAGTAGCCTGATTAAATTGTAACTGTTATTCTAAGGCTTTTGGTTTAAGCACTTGAGCTTCAGTCCAGTTGCTCTACATTAAATTGTGGTCTATACTCTTGTGACAAGAGAGGTAGCTTACATCCTTCTAAGCTGGGAATTGCTGGGTGAAGGGTTAGTGTGCCTGTTATCCTAAAAGTGTCATAGTTCTGGTTTAAGCACTTGGCCTTCAGTCCAGTTATTTTACATTAAGAACGTTTGTGGTCTGCACCCTTGTGGGAGGAGAGGATAGATTCTGCCCTTCTGAGCTGGGAATTGCTGTTTGAAGGCTTGTTGTGCCTGCTTATTTGAACTGTTTCTTTCTGACATTGGTGCACCTAGTTTGCTGCATCTTAGACTAGATTCACAACTGCTGAATCTTGCTCTGAAAGTATAACTTGAGCACTAAAACAGGCCATCTTTTTGGAGAGTGTTCCCCTGCACCCTAGTGGCAGAAGTGTGCAGTTAGAACTTGTCTGATTGAAGGTTGCTGGAACAGGGCTCAGTTTTGAGCTTTTTTGGTTTAATAGTTAATTTGCTTAAATCAGTTTGCTTGTTTGCTGCTGTTTATATTTAAGTGTGTATCTGTTTTCCTGTGCTAAATCTACCAAATATCTTTAGCACAGTCTGGTTACAGGTTTTGTGCGATTCCCGTGTTTCCTGCTATGCCATCTTGTGTGACCGGGGCCTGCCAGCACTTAGTGGGAGTAAGTGAACTGGTTGGAACTGGTCTGGCATAGGGTGTTTAGCTACGAGCTCAGGGACAAGGGCTGATTGGTCAATTCCAGTGTTTCTATTTTACTTTTGTTTTTGTGGTATTTAAACCCCATGTTTGCACAGGTTTGTGCTTGTTTTCACATTGTGCACCACTGCTGTGCTGTTTTAACCCATTGTAAGGTATCTCAGCTGCATTTTTCCCCTTACCAGCACTCCCGTGTAAATGAGACCCTCACGTGCAGCTATTGTATTGATTTTATCCTGCCCTACTCACACCTATAGGTCCTCTCCTCAGATAGTACCCACTCTACTATCCTTGACGTCTCTTCTACAGATTCTGACAACCATGGATGGACAATTTCCCGTGGTTACCCCTGCTAGTCTGGTTGATATGGGCATCCTGAGTCAGTATAGCAACTGCCTGATGTACATGGACAACCCTCTACTACTAGCACCTAGGAACACAACATGTGAGAGATGCAATTACATTAAGAACCTAGAATCCTTGCTGTCTCAGCCACAAGCCAGTACATCTGGCACTGAGAAGGTTATCTGCACAAACACTACAAACACCACACCTCTAACACCAACCACACTTGTACAACACACTCCTACATATGTGGATGTTCTCAACAAAAACATACAGTACCTAAACAAAAGAGACCTCCAAAGCAAACACATACATGCACATCGCAACAAACAGCATCAAGCATCACACATAGTACACACGCCCGTGTCTCACAAGGCCAGCCATAAACCCAACATACTAGTCATAGGAGACTCTATTGTGAGACGCATAGATGTGCCCCTCACCAGGCTAGATAATGAGAAAGTCACGGTAAGTTGCTTGTCAGGTGCTAGAATCCACCATATTACACATGCACTCAAGTCTCTTAACAACAGGTATTGTTATGACTCTGTCATAGTCCATGTTGGTGTGAATGACTTGAGATGTACCTCTCTGAACTATATGAGACATGACTGAGCTCCCTGAATATGAGTCCCAGGCAGGTATGTCCCTAGCCTTAAGCAGCATCCTACCATCACCCAGAATGATGCCTCAATACAAACAGAAAATGATTGATTTTAACAATTGGCTTAGTTTCTGGTGTCATTCCAAGGGGATCCTGTACCTGACAGCCTGAGAGGACATGATTGCCAGACCATGATGCTTTGCCAGAGATGGCCTTCATCTGTTTCCCCTGGATTTCAGGCTTCTGGCAAAGGCTCTTGCCCCCCCGCTAGGAGTCTTAGCATGAAACTGCACTCATTGCTAGCATTCCTTGCCCTGGAGGATGCTGACATTTGTGCAGTCACTGAAACCCGGTTCAAAGTTGTGGAGAGCACCCCCAGCCTTACCAGGTTACTCATCCTACCCTACTTTCAAACCCCAAATGGAGGGCTACAAAGCCAAAGGCTGTGGAGTTTCAATATTTATGAAAGACATACACACCTTCAGGCTGGTTAAATGGTATGACACACAGGAGACACTCCAAGTGTAGTTATGTCATGAGGTAAGTATATATATATATATATATATATATATATATATATATATATATATATATATATATATACATATATATTAATATTGTTAATGGCAAACAACCGGGCTGGCTAGTCCTCTAGTCTTCAGCTGTCCTTGATTTTGCAGTACATTCCTGATTTGGTCTAATACAGTTCCCTGTCCAGTGTCATACCTCTTAACTGTCCTGATTTTTGAAGAATGCCCAGATTTTTGCTTTATATTTTTGGTCTCCTCGACTCATGATTTGTGGTTTTATCATACCTCTCAACCTTGCAGTGCAAAAAATCTGGACAAAGCCTAAAATAACGGGGGAGAGGGGGACATAGGCCCCAACATAGGACTAGATTTTAAATTTTGCTCTTATAAACTTAGAAAGTTGTTAGAATAAAAGGTTTTATGTTAGCATGTATTTTCAAAGACTATGAAAAGTCTGAAACTCAAATGTCTGTCATTGTTTAATGATTTCAATCTTCAGCAATTTTTTAGAAAACCATAAATTTTATGAGGAACAGACAAAAATATGAGGCAAAAACCTGCACATTCTGTGAAAATCTGGACAGTTGAGAGATATGGTTTTTCTGGCAAATCATTGAGCACTGAAGTCATTTAATAATGACATTTCAGTTTCATACTTCAAATTGTTCAGAAAATGTATGTTAATGCAAGAAACAGTCATTCTAGCAACTTACTAAGATTACAAGAACAATGTCCCCCAATTATATTTGCCTTTGCCCAGATTTCTTGTGCTTAGAGGTTTAGAAGTGACCCTCATATTTTTTATTTCTTGGTAGACCACTGAAGATAACAATTAGTTAAAAATGCCAGATATTGAGGATGTGTTTCTTTTGCCTAAGAAAATGTTAACTGATGCAAAACCGGTTGTTCTGCTAACAACTGTACATGGATTTGAGTAACATAATGCTGGCCTGTCTGTGGGGAAATATGACTACTGGATGCTTTTTGCTCATTGTTCAAGCTTTGCAGGATTACTGTGATTTGTGTGAAGGAACTTGTAATATGTTAATGCTTTGCTACTGTTTCCATGGAACAATACTGAGATACAATGCATGGGTGCCTTGTTTAGCTATAACTTTTGGTTGAAGGTGGGAACTGTTTATAGAAAGTAACTGATTTTCTTGTTGTTTTCTCAGTTTAAAGAGACCTTATCTGGCTATGCAGGATTACTGTGCATTTGCAGGATTATTGTCATTTATATGAAGCAACATGGAATGCTTTAATGTTTGACCACTGTTTGTGTGGAAGTTCACAAAGCTGAAATAGGATATGTGGTTGTCATTTTTAGCACAATCAAATGAAATGCACACAGAAGTAACTAGTACTGCTGTGAAGGGTTGGAGCTACCTGTTCAAAGTAGCAAACCTCTTGTTCTTTGCCTAGTTTAAACAGTGATTGTTTGGCTTTCAGGACTATTATGCATCTGCGTGATGTAAGATGGACTACTTAACTGGAGATCTGAGATATGCACAGACAAAGTTGTGATAATTTGGGGCTATGTCTATTGGAAAATGATCAGCTGTCTGCTGTTTTCTCATTATTCTGGCTTTGCTGGACTAATGTGAAATGTGTGAAGCAACTTGGGAATACTCTAAATCTGGCAATTGTCTGTGTGGAACAAAGGCAAAGCATATTACATGGTCATTTTCTTCTATCAAAATCAGATGTCTGAATTGTACAGAGAGGTGGCTATAACTGTCTGATGGGGGTGATTAATGACTAGATTAAGTAACTTACCCTTGTGTGATTTGTTCAGTTTAAATAATCTTTTAAATAAGGTATAGGATGCATTGTATAGCATCAAGACCTTCAGAGCTTCTTGGGGCATGGTGGTCCCAAGGCTGTATAAGTAAATTTTGTCACAAGCTTAGTAGTGGCTTCTGTCCTGAACCCTACCTCGTCAAAAAACAACCCTTCTCAGAGGTGTGCGCAGGAGGTCATTGTAAGTTGTGTGGTGGGCTGGAGACAATGCTCTTATTTTTGTAATTTTCTTCCCAAACCTCAGAGATGTGCATAAGTTACTGTAGCTTGTGTTCAGCTGGGGACAGTGAGGTCATTATTGCTTTAGCTTTCCTCACAACCTTCAGAGGTGTGCACAAAGGGTCACTATAGCTTGTATAGGAGAAGTGTACTGTCTAGGCGTAACAAGTTGCCAACATTATTGTGATCATTGTTTTCACTTTCCTCACAATCAGATGTGTGTGGCCATCTTTTGTGGAAGTGTAAGGAGATATATCGTTTGACAGCAACAGGTTGAAATATGTTATTTTAAATTTATTTTTTCAATTTTGTCTCAGTCTGGCAGACAGGCCCACAGGTGGTGGCTGTCTTTTGGGGATATGGGTGAGAAGACATGCTTAGTTTATGTATGACAGCAGCAACTTGAAATATATAAGACTTGGGGGAGGTTACTGAGCTAGATAGTATACACAAATGTGATTTATGTATCCTCATAAAAATTTGTCTATTCGGTTTGCTGTGAATTGCTGTCAGTTCTTAACAATAAGCCTTGATTACAACTTATTTCTTCCATGAAATAATACGACTACTAATAGTAATACTGAATTTCATTCCTTATGATTTTTGATCAGGCGATCATTGGATTAAAATATTGGAAAAAAAGCTTGAAAATGCATCTCAGACTATCTAGAACCCTCATGCCCCCAGACCGTACTAAATTCAGTTATTTCCACCAAGTGTAGTCTTGGTCAAGTAAAGTCTGTTGAAAGTTATGCTGGCTTTGGCCTTATTGTACTCATAAAGGCTTAGAAAGTAAAAAGTCATGAGCATTCAGAAGCCATGTAGCTGAAACAGTGGAATGCCCTAAAGGGTTCATTTCATATATCATATGGGTCACCACTGTAGGAGGTTTAAGCTCCTACTCAGGCAGAGATTCTAGCCTGATTGGGTAGTTATTGCAGTTGTTTACTGATTGGTTTGTCTATATGACCCTTTTACCCTTTGGTTTAGAGGTAGATGATATACATACAAAAATATTGCGCACACACACACACACACACACACACACACACACATATATATATATATATATATATATATATATATATATATATATATATATATATATATATAAAATCTAATTAATTGGTTGAATTATATATTGAAGTATATATTTGTAGAAGGGCTGACTAGGTAGTGTAAAATGTCAAATGTTACATTTTTCATATAGGAATATAATTAAGTGATATAAGCTGCTTGCAGGCCTAGAAGGTTTAACATAGTTTGGCTGCTTATTGTGCAGGATGCAATACATGCTGCTTATTGTTGTGACTATGGCTTGGCATGTAACGTTCACTATGTGTGTAAAAGCTATACAGAGCTTTGTAGCTGCATATCTATAGGTGGTCAAGGAGAAATTCTAAGAGAGGTGCTTGAAAAATAAGACACTGAGCAATACAATGGCAGATGCTGTATTGAGTTGGTATCTATATCTATATCTATATCTCTCTATCTCTCTGTCTATCTATATTGTTGTTGTCTTTCGGCTTTTCCCGGTTAGGGGTCGCCACAGCAGAACTCCGGTCCGCTAATGATTGTTAGTAGATTTTGATGAACGCCGAGGTGCCAGCTCGACGTTCAACCTTCAACGAAGGCACGGCATGCCTATTTACGCATATCTTTCGAACACCCACTCAACCGTGGGGAGGACATGTAGACTCCACACAGAAGGCACTCCCCTATACATACATATATATTTACTGCTCAGTTGTTAATATGATCACAAAAAGTACACTAGGCTTATATGGGATGGAAAGCATTCACAGTAATGACATACCTTTTCTAACTTGGTTGTTCATCTACAAACCAGGTAACAAATATTAGTGATCCTATGGCAATCCTATATGACAGCAAACATACAGGCACAGAGATTCCTGGATTTTGTAAACACAAACTCCCTGAACCAGATTGTCAATACACCATCCAGGGGTGCAGCCATACTGGATCAGGTCCTCACTAATATGGGGGAGTGCTGCACACCCCCCCCCCCCCACTGTAATGCCTTTCCTGGTAAGGTCAGACCACAAAATGGCCCCCTGTAAGTAAAAATAAAATCTGGACCCCCAGTTAAACCTGGAATATTCAGGAACTAGTCTAAGGCTAACATCCTGCTATTAAGTGATAACCTGGCAAAATTTCAAGCCCCCATAAACCCTGAGAACACTGCTGCCTATGCAGAACTTTTCACAGAGACCCTGTGCAAGTATGTTAATAGCTACATAGAGGCAGCTGTACCCACCAGGAAGAAGTACAGAACTAACTCAAAAAACAAGCCACCCTGGTGGAATCACAACATCAATAGGCTGTAGAACAGAATGAAGAAAATCATAGCAAATTTAAGAGGTGCAGCACCCAGCAGGATAAAAGCACTTACATCAAACTAAACAAACATCTCAGAGGACAAATAAAGTCTACCAAAGCCAAATTAGAGGTGAATCTGGCCTCCTAGGCCAAAGAAATCCATAAGGCATTCTTTAGCTATGTCCACAACCTCAAAGGCAATACACAGTTGCGTGCAGAGCTCATTGTAAATGGAGCCACGTATACTGAGCCAGAAGATATAGCAAAGCTAATGGACAATAAATACAGCTCCAACTTAATCCCCTCTCCCCCTCAACCTTCCCTCAGGAAATACCATCTAATATAACTCCCTTGCTATGACTAGGGAACAGGTTCTTAACACTCTCTCTAAAGGCTCTTGCCTCCCCAATAGTGCCTTTTTTAGGCAAAGTTATAAGCACAAAATTAACAACTTGAAAAATTCTTCTAAATGAAATTTTAAAGTTTATGCTGCTAAATGCTTGGAGTCTTAACATGAAACTGCATGCATTGCAAGCATTCCTTGCCCTGGTGGATGCTGACATTTGTGCAGTCACTGAAACCTGGTTCAAAGCTGTGGAGAGCACTCCAGCTTTACCAGGGTACTCATCCTATCTTACTTTCAGACCCCAAACGGAGGGCTACAAAACCAAAGGAGGTGGAGTTTCAATATTTGTCAAGGACATGCACACTCCCAAGCTGGTCAAATGGTATGACGTACAGGAGACACTCCAAGTGCAGTTAACTGTTGACAGAACACCTGTTCAAATCATAGCTATCTACATGGTTATGACTCAGAATGCCCACTACATTTATCTGGACTTACTTGAATCCATCAAGATTCAACCCTCTACCATGATTCTGGGTGACTTTAACTACCCAACCATAGAGTGGAAGACCTATTCTAGCCCAAACATGAATGCCCAGACTTTCCTTAATTTCGTCAATGCCAATGCATTGGATCAGCTGGTCGAAACCCCTACAAGAGGTGAAAATATCCTGGACCTGGTCCTAACCAACATGAGTAGGCAGTGTAGCACCCCTGAAGTGTCATCCTCCTTGGTAAGATCCAACCATAAAATGACCATTTTCAAAGTCACCATCTCCCCTGACCCCCCCCCCTTGTCAGGGCCCCCCATCAGGGTCAAACAAAAAACATTTTCCAAAGCTGACTACAATCTTCTGAGAGCTAGTATAAGCAGCTTCACAGCCACCATCTCTTCAGTTGAAACTAACAATAATACCCAAGCCTACACCAAAAAACTATATGAGCACCTACATAGCTGTATAAACTCAGCAATGCTTGACAGGACCAAACCATCTTCCTCAAGGAAGAGTACACCTGTTTGGTGGACAGCAGCAATAAACAAACTCAGTAATAAAAGGAAAAAGTTGTTGTTCAGGACCAAGAAGGAACAGGTGCCAAGTTGGAAGCAATCGCTCCTTTGCCTGAACAAGCAAATAAGGTCACTGGTGAAGTCCTCTAAAGTTAACTTCGAGTCCAAATTGGCCACATCCACTAATGACAACCACAAGGCCTTCTTCACATATGTCTACAGTCTCAAAGATAACACCCAAGTCTGCTCTGAACTGGTGGTCAATAACACCACATACACAAATGTTGTAGATATAGCCAACCTAGTAAAAACTTCACTCCCCTGTCCCCCCATCAGTAAACCAGGACATCCCCAGCACCTGCCCCCCCCTCCCCTCATCACCAGGGAGCAGGTCTTTAATGCCCTCTTAAAGGCAAAAAATACAGTCTACATGGGACCTGACAAAATCCCTGGCTATATCCTACATGAACTCAGACATGAGCTCTCAGCTCCATTAGGCACCCTATTCAATGAAAGCCTGAACACCGGCTTCATCCCAGTGAAATGGAGGACAGCCACTGTCATCCCTCTACACAAAGATAGAGAGTCCATTGACCCAGGCACTTAAAGGCCCATCAGCCTAACTAGCCTGATCTGATCTGCAAGCCTATGGAATGCATTATCATGGACCTTATAAACAAGGACATTGGCAACCTCCAAACTCTTGACCCCACACACTTTGGTTTTGTCAAAGGGAGATCATGCCTGTTAAACTTGGTTGACTTCTTCGAAACAGTCACCAAAGCCATGGATGAGGGGAAGACAGTACACATTGCCTACCTTGACCTAGTCAAAGCCTTTGATATTATCCCCACTCGGGCATAATATATAAACTCTCCCAGCTAGGCATTAACCCGTATATTACCAGATGAGTAGCTAACTGGCTCACTGATAGAACCCACTCAGTCAAAATAGGGGAAGCCATGTCTAGTAGCAGATCCATAATGAGTGTGATACCCCAAGGATTGGTCTTGGGTCATCTACTATTTAGGATATACTTTTCTGATGATCAAGCCAAAACCAGTGGTCTGCGGCTTACCAAGTTTGCAGATGACTGCAAGCTGGGTGCTGTCTTAAATTCCCATAGTGATGTGAACATCCTCCAAGAGGGCCATACCCAAACTAATGACTGATGCCAGAAGCATGACCTCAAACTGAATGTCAAGAAATGCATCATCATCCCCTTTGAGGAAAATGATATCCCCACTAATTATCACATTAATAACAATGTACTAAGTATGCAATCAGTCATGAGGGACTTGGGCACCCAGATTGATAGTAACCTGACTTTTGACCACCACACTACCTCCAATGTACGGAAGACTTTCTACATGGCCCACCTCAGAAGTAAGGGTATTTTGTCCAGGAACAAAGAGGTCATAACATCCCTGTACTCCTCCCTTATCAGACCCATTATCGAGTACAATGCCTCCTTTGGCATGTACCTTGCCAAGCACATGCAGCAGTTGGAGAGACCACAGAGTTTCCTGACCAAGAAAATCCAGGGTTTCAAACACCTATCCTGTACAGGTAGGCTAAAAGCCCTGTCCTTCTACTTAGTCTCATACAGACTGCTCAGAGGTGACCTGTGTCTGGCATACAAGGCCATCTCAGGCCCAGCCTTGATGGAGTTGCTGCATATCCGTAAGTCAAACTCCACTCATGCAACCTGCATGCAAGACCTCAGCTTGGTCTGTGACATTAATAGAACTTGTTGGTGGGATAGATTTGTGTCCCAAAAACTCCCCCATCTGTGGAATAGACTCCCTCTACATGTCAAGCAGAGTACCTCTCTAGCTCTCTTTAAAAGGAACCTGGATGACTGGATGGGAAACAGAAAATACACCCCTGGGATCCCACCTGTGTCTCTGCTGGACAGGGAAAACAGGTGCTGACTTTGTGGGAGCATGAGTGAAATTCTTCGCTAGGCTTATAAGGGCCTCCAGGCCAATAGCCTAGTATCATCCTATGAACCTATAAGCCCAAGAACACGGCATCAATGGGCCCAGACAGTGTCCCAGGATGTCTTCTAAATAGCATGAAACATGACCTATCAGGGCCTCTGCAATTGCTATTTAACTATAGCCTCAAAACAAGCTTCATGTCACATGAATGGAGACCAGCAACAGTCATCCCTCTGCACAAAGGTGGGTGATCTACAGCCCATGGAAACTACAGACCCATAAGTCTCACTAGTCTTGTATGTAAACCATGGAAAGAATTATCATTGAAATGATCAACAATGATATAATAAACCTCCAGACACTGGACCCAACCCAATTTGGTTTCGTCAAGGGCAGATAATGCCTACTGAACATGATGGACTTCTTTGAGAAGGTCACCAAAGCAATGGATGAGGGCAAAATGGTTTGCACTGCCCACCTTGACCTGACCAAGGCATTTGACACAATACCCCACTTGGGCATTGCTGACAAACTCAGAAGTTTAGGTACAAACTCATATGATACCCGTGGATAGCCAACTGGCTCACAAACACGACCCAGGAAGTTAGAATTGGGGATTCCACCTCTACAAAGAGGCCAGTCACAAGTGGAGTGCCTCAGGGATCAGTCCTTGGACCACTCCTTTTTGGTATTTACTTCTCTGAAGTCAAGGCCAATGTCAGTGGTCTCTGGCTGGCTAAATTTGCAGATGATTACAAATTAGGACCTGTCATTGAATCCCACACTGACAAAAATGTTCTCCAGGAGGGGCTGACACAGACAAACAACTGGTGTCAGAGTCAAGGACTAAAACTAAATGCCAAGAAATGCATAATAGTATCTTTCAGGAAGTCATCCACACCTGGTAACTATCATATTGACAACACACCCCTTAGAGTTGACCCAGTAGTCAGGGACTTAGCGACACACATAGATAGTAATCTAGCCTTTGATCATCACGTGTCTACAGTAGTGCGGAAATCATTCTATACTGTGCAACTTATAAACAAAGGTCCAGTGAAGTCATTGTTCCACTGTTTTCAGCATTCATTAGCCCTATCATTGAGTACAATTCCCCCTTTGGTATGTACTTAAGCAGGCATATGCAACAATTGGAATGTCCACAGAGGTTCTTCACTAAAAGAATACAGGGCTTAAGTAAAATGTCCTGTGCAGACCACCTCAAGGCTCTGTCCCTGTATTCTGTCTCCTACAGGCTTTTGAGGGGAGATCTATGCCTGACATACAGGGCATTATCAGACCCCATTCTAATGAACCTCCTGCATATCCACAAAACAAACAGTACCAGAATTACCCATTCTAAAGACTTAAACCTTCCCTGTGATATAAATAGGACCTGTTGGAGAGACAGGTATGTATCCCAGAGATTACCCCATCACTGAAACAGGCTCCCCATCCATGTGAAGCAGAGTTCCTCCCTAATGCAGTTCAAGTGCAACCTGGACAACTGAATGGGGAACAGGAAATTCATCTCTGGTTTGGCACCTATGTCTCTAATGGACACAGACAACCTGTAAATGGTTCATCTCCCAGGCCCTAGCTTGTAAATGTGTCATCTCCCAAGCCCCTGCTTACACTTATCAAGGGTATCAGAACTTGTTGGAGATTTAGGATGCATGGCTAGGCTTAAAAAGGCACTTGTGGTCCTTAGCCTAGTAAACATCTATAAACGTATGAACCTATGATGCTTGGCTTAATGTATTTATAATGGAAAGAAAGCTTGAACTGGAAGAGTGGCACACACACCATTCTGATAGGCTGAACAAATGTGGTGGGTGCAGTAATCTATAATTCTGACAGCATTCAAGCCTTCATATACCAGGTCCAGCCATCTATGGCTAAAGGAAGAAAGTCATTGATGGTTAAAATCATGCTGCATTGCCAAAGTGATAACTGACTGACTAAATTTACCAGGCTTTGTGATTTATTCATATTCTACTGTATGACACTTTTAAGCAGCTTGATTCAAATGTCAAGTCAGTGTTACTGCAGATGAGAGTCTTTAATGTAAATTGGTTGGATCCAGATAATACTTGCTCTCCACTTCCATGTTTCTGGATCTGACTCCAGATTTTGTCCTAAACCCATAGAGACAATTCTTGGACAAGTGCTTCCAGACAACTGGACTACTTCACTAAAAAGATCTGTACCTAACGAAGCAGGCTGTACAATCATGGATGTTATCTGTGCTAACAGTGTAATCTATATGGAAAATGCCTTTTATAAAGCGTTAACACATATTCAGAGTTGTTTTTATAGCTGGTTGCTTGGTCATTTGTCATTTCATGGAAATTCATAAGCCATATAGTTGAAACCCTTGATGTCCTTAAAGGGTCATTTGTATATATCCCATAGGCCTCTGTTACAAGAGGTTTAAGGTATCACATGGTGAAAACTCTGGCTTGGTTAGGTTTTTCTTGTAGATTTTGCTTGTGAAGAAACATCTGCATTAAGTGGTTTAAGTTTTTCCATTTTACAGGTCACAACTCATTGTTTAAAGTTTGTGTATGACTCAATACTTCTTTCATGGCAATAACCACTGGTACTGTTTTGAGGAGATTTGACTGGCTGCATTCTCAAAATCTCCCAGGTGAAGTGAAAACTGGCATTTTGAATTCTCCCTCTATCCAGATGGATAGATATTTAGTTTTTTGGTCCTCCTGCTGCAGATGTTATCAAAAAGTGTGGTGAGAAGTGTAAGATGATCCAGGGAATTTCTAAGATTTTTCATCCATACTTTTCCAAATTTTCTATGGAGTTTTCTAAACCCTCATCCAGTTTTGCTGAGAAACAAAATAAACAATCAAAGTAAAATCTTGGTAAGTAGATATTTAAGAAAAAATGGCAAAAGGGTTCCAAAAAGAATACAACCCCCCCACACACACTAGGGACAGTCCAGCAAGCCAGAATGACTATTTAAGAGACCTTGTACCCCCCTACCACCCTGGAAGTCTATTTTCCCTTGCAGATGGTCTGAATCCCCACTTTTCTCTTTGGCAACTGGCAGTTTTTGACACATGGGTTCTGAAGATCATTCATCATGGCTACAGACAGCAGTGAGAAGAAATTCTTCCTTTCCAGGGGATAATTCCTCATTTACCAGAACAGGCTCCCCTGTTTTCTCCTGTTCTTCAACACATTTTGTGTAATGGACTGATACAGCCAGTCTCTCCTTCTCAGGTTGGGAAAGGTTTTTATTCAAGGATGTTTTAGTGCCAAAGAAAGAAAATGCATGGAGATCAGTTTTGGCTCTTTCTGTTCTAAGCCGATTGGTGAAAGTGCCCAAGTTCAAACTGCTGTCACTTCATAACCTGTTATCCCATCTTCTTCATTTAAGTTTCCTGGTAACACTAGATTCTGTGTTCCTGGTCATATTATCAGTTCTTTGCCTTACCCTTTGGACTATCCACTGCACCAAAAGTGTTCACATAGTGTCTAACTCTAGTTATAGCTTATTGCAGGCTACAGGGCATCTTCATTTTTCCATATTTAGACAACTTTCTTATCTTTGCAGAGTTTTTTCAAAGTGTTGGGAATCTCTCACCTGGGTGAGAAATCTCTGACACAAGCTGTGATTCCAAGAGAACATTCAAAAGTCTTTTTTGACTCCTTCGCACATGACTGTGCTCCTAGGGTGCCTGCAGGAGCTTTTCTTCCATGGGCAAAAACATCTATACATAGATCTAGTAATAGAGTTTTCCACTCAGACTCTGGTCACTGTGAGGGAATATTTCAGAATTTTTTGTCTCATGGCATCTATGATTCTCATAATACTCATGGCATCTATGACTTTCATAATACCCCTGGCAAGACTCCACATGAGAAAGAAACAATGGTATCTGAAGTCTCTTAATTGTGTTTGGTCCCAGCACCAACATTCATTATCTTTTCAAGTCCCAGTTCTGGGATTTGCAGACGAGAATTCACCTAATGGAGAGAGAAAATATCTCTGAATCCAAATCTCCTCTTCTCCCATCCTGTTCCAAAGTAGTTAGTCACAACTGACTCATTGGACTTTGCTTGGGGAGGGGTTCCAGGAAGGAGTGCAAGGTGTTTGGGACACTAAGGACAAATGGAAGCACAAATATAAAGGAGATGCTTGCTCTGATCAAAGCAATCAAGTCTCTGAGTAATTTTTGCTTCCCTACACCTCTTCAAGTTGTTACAGATAATATCACAGCCATGTTATGCATCAACAAGCAAGGGGGGGCCATGTTAGCTTGGTATGTAGCTTCACAGCACAGTCTAACTTTACAGGCATCCTAAATCCCATCAGAACAAATTTGTGTAGTTGTGGCAAGTTGAACAGGACAAAGGCAGACCCTCGTGAAAGGAAACTGGTTCAGTGGGACTTCCAAAAGTTGATCCATCTATGGGGAAACATCTAGTAGATCTCTTAGCCTCCTCTATGACCAATCAGCTGGCAAAATTCTGCTCCAGGACTCAATGCAAGAAGGCCTGAAAGACAGATACCTTTTCTTTCCTTTGGACAGGAATGTTCCTGTATGCTTTTCCACCATTTCCACTGATATCTAGGATACTTCTGAAGTAGGAAAAAATCCCAAAAGATCCCTGAGATGACTCTCTTCTGCCCAGGCAACAGTGGTTATCCCTTCTTTTGGAACTGGCCAGGGGCAATTGCCACAAGCTTCCACACAGACTAGAGCTACTCACACAAGAATAGGGGTGTTTGACACACCCCAACCCCAGTCACGTTCAACTAACCGACTGAATTATAGTGACTTAATTTCCTTTAGGCACCTATTTACTGAGGACATGCAGCAGGTACTAATGGAGACAAGAAAGCCTTCTCCTAGAAAATCACATATTAGAGATGGAAGAGGTTTTCTAGTTGGTGCCAACAACATAATACGCAGCAATTCTGGGTTACTGTTTTCCGAGTTTTACAATATTTGTGTGGGTTACTGTCCTTTGATCTTTCTTACTCTTCCATCAAGGTTGATTTATTGGCTGTTTTGGCATGTTTGCGCATGGATCATCTTTCAAGTCATTCTCATATGAAAATGTTTTTGAGAGCAGTTTTACATAACAGACCTCCAAGAAAATTGGTGGCACCTCCCTGGGATCTTAATTTTGGGTGTTAGAGAAGCTAACACTTGCTCCATTTGAGCTAGCTCATTTGGCTGACTTGAAGTTGTTAACATGGAAAACTGTTTTATCGATTGCTCTGACCTCTGCAAGAAGAGTGTCTGAGTTGCAAGCTCTTATGGTGAGTCAGCCCTATCTCATTTTCTCCAGAGACAGGGTTTCTTTGAGAACTAATACTTCTTTTATGCCTAAAGTAGTATCTGAGTTTACCTTAAGCCAAATTATCCATCTCCCCATTTTCTTTCCTGAACCAAAAAATGAGGGAGAAAGGATACTCCATACTGTGGATGTCCACAGACAACTCAGATACTATTTTGGCAGAACAAAATCTTTCATATCTGAGGATCAGTTAATCATTTCTTGTGAGGGTAAGAAGACTGGACAACCTAAGTCAAAATAAACTATATACAAATATTTGCTTTGTGATATCCACAACACAACTATTGCAGGCAGGGTGAAGCCCCATTCTACCTAAGCCTTGGCTTCATCTTTGTTTTTGGGAAAGGGGTGGATTTTAGAAGTATTCTAAAAGCAGCAATTTGCTACTCTGTTCATACATTTACAAAGCACTACCAAGCATGATGTGTTCTCTAGGTCTGATCAGGCTTTGCTAGGACCATAATCAAGGGTCTCCTGGGCCCTTCCTGTCCTGCCACCAACTGCACTAAGTGAGTGTCATCTGCCCATGTAGCTATGGCTACTGCAGCAATGGTTTATATGATGAACATAGTGCAGTTATGTAAGGAAACTTACAGTGACAGTAGATATTTGAATGATCACTTATTGCAATAGGCACTCCCTCCCTCCATCCCTCTTTTAGTTTTTTTGATTATTCAAATGTGCATATATACTGTATATCTATATCTATATCTATCTATCTATATATATATATATATATATATATATATATATATATATATATATATATATATATAGATACACACACACACACACACACACACACACACACACACACACACACACACACACACACACACACACACACACACACACATTTTTGCTCCTAGTTATGTCCTCTCAGAGCTCAACCTCCATCTGTCATTTGGCATGAAAGCTCTGAAAAGCTTGACGCTCACTTCTATGGTTTAGGCAGCTCAGTTCCAGCTGCCTAATGGTTTGAGAGTGTGGATATGCCATTGGTTTGAGAGTGTGGATATGCCCTGAAGCTTTGGAAGCTGGTCAGCTGTTATAGCCTTTGCAGGATATAACCAATATAGCTAAGACTACTACAGTAGTGATTACATGAACATGTACTGTTATTTTACTTACACAATTGTACTTTCCATTTATAATTATAAATAACCCTGCATTGCTTTTTGATAGACTTTGTTACCCATTTGCTTTGTTTTAAAGTCCACATTGGTGGATGCAGTGAGCAGAATCTGGTGCACCATTTTCTCTCCAGACAAATTCTTGTGCTACATATCACTGCATAAAGTCTGAAAATTATCCTGAGCTGTGAGCTGTACTTATGTTGTGGTGTGAAGTATATTCTGATGGTGCTGAGATTTCTGCTATTATAGAGCTGTTTCTGCAAATGATGGCCACTGCTGGGAATGATAACAGTGACTAGATCCATAGCAACACGAAAAACAAAGTTGATAGTTATATAACTAAACAAGGAAAAATCTTTTTGGATACTTAGTTACCTTTGAATGCTTTGTGTAACAGGACATTTGAGACCAGATCAAATCAGCAAGAGTTCTTTCCACCCAATTGATGGACACGCCCCTGAAGGCATTTATGGATATGGCTGGATATGAATATAAGGAATATAATAAATTCAATAAAGCCTTATTTGCAAGAGCAGGTGTGACTCCAGAGGCACAAGCTCAAAGCTTTCATAACTGGACATTTTCTCATAATGAAAATATACGATCACATTTATTCCCTAAGATTCAGAAGAAAAATCACTGCCAGCATTAACTGGCCAGTGTGGACTCTGTAAATTAGCCTGATGATGATAATCTTCATTTCAGAGACAAGGTAAAGATGCACCAGCAAACATGTTATTAACAGCTAATTACCATGTCTCTGAATTGCACACTTCTTCATCAGACCTAACCACATTAATGCTTCCCTACCAGCCTGTGCATCAGAGTTGCACAGGCACCTCCCAAATGCACATATTCACACATGCACACACACACACACACACACACACACACACACACACACACACACACACACACACACACACACACACACACATGCACACACACAGATACCTATGCACACACATAAGCATGCTCACACACTCACAGACATTCCCACGTGCACACACATCTGTGTTGCCATGCTCCTACAGACAGATGCACACATACTGACATAGCAGTAGTACCTACCTGTAGTCATGCTATGAGCTGCAAACAATCCAGAGGAGTGATTGCATGTACACCATCAAACGATGGTGTACAGTTTTCCTCCTTGTGAAAGAAACACATCTGTAGAGCAAGATAATCACTTTACTATGTTATGCTGGTGCTAGGACCATTTCCAGGGGGAGCACATGACTAATTAGCATTATGCAGGCCCTTTAACTGCCATATTTGCACGTGATTTCACAGGAGAGACTGCTGTCCATTTTCTGGCCAGTGCCCAAGTAAAGCTGTAGTAGGAAAACAGTGTCTGAATCACTCAGGCTTACTCCTGTGTGGAAACCTTAGAGTAAAGACTTCTGCAGTGAGACAAGCCTTTTTGAATCTAAGGGTATGTAATTTAAAACACATTCTCAGATTTAGTTGGATCCTGATATCAGCATGCCAAAATGAAAATTTAGGAAATGCTAGTCCCTGATAATTTCAAACAAGCTTTATCTGTTATATTGTGGAAATGAACATTTCAGAGCAGTCTTAAGGATCCTGAAACCCTGTGTTAAAATCTGACTATAAACAGATTACTAATCATGAAATCCTTTTTTTTTTTTCAAGAAAACAAATCAGGAACCAAGCGAGTAGCTTCACATTCTTTTTATTATACACTTCTGGTACCACATTGAAGGCTTTTTAGGCGAGGTACCAGAAGTGCATAATAAAAAGAAGGTGCAGCTACTCGCTTGGTTCATGTTTTGTTTTCCTGAAAAATTTATGGTGCACGTTGTGGTTTGTGCTTGAGTACTTAATCATGAAATCCTCTAACTTAAATGTAAAAGAGTCATGTACGTAAGCCTTGAACTAACAATAACAACACTTTTGCAACCATAAAAGCATAACCATTGATATGTATGACAATACTGATGTTACTCCTATAGGTTCATTCATGGGTTTGTACTATGCGAACTGTCTTTCCAGGTCATTTTAAACATAACCAAAGTTTCTGTTTATTGGTTGGATTTACATATCACGTTAGTATTTAGATTAATCTTACCACTTCCGTGGGCTATATTTATATTATCTCTAGTGATAACTGGAGTCATACCATAGGTACTTTGAAAGGCCACAAGCATGGCTTAAAATCATTTATGAGCTGCCTCTGGCCATTAGTAATACAGGGGCTGCCCTGGGATAAATTTCCAACTTCCTGTCCATACAGCCAAGTTGTGCTTGTATTTGGACAGTGATGTACTTTGATTTACATGAATAGGCAGTCTGTTTCAGGGCAGTGGTATCCTCTGTGAGATATACGTGTCTCTCCAAAATGATCTTTTAATATTACAGAAAAAGTTTAGATTCCTGGACAGAGTATTTCTGATGCTATTGACTTGCTGATCTGTAGTAAGCCCATCAGCATTGGGTCAGAGGATGCCTTATATTCTAGACACAAGATACATCTTAGCAGTCTGTAAGAGTGTGGGTAGACTGACAAGGCTTTGAGGTGGCCAGTGTAAGGTAAATTATTTAAGCCTAGAGTCCTTTTCATAAGGTATCCCTATGTGTGCTTCAGCTGTTGCATGTTTCTACACAGATACATGCCAAAGTGGGAATTATACTCTGAGAAAAGGGGGGCAATGACATCCTTGGACATACAAGCAATCTATTTGTTAATGAATTGCTCAGTATAGAGGGATTTACCACAGTGGACATGTGTTGGCCGAAAGATAAGTCAATATCCCCATAAGTTCCAAAATCCTGAACAAATGTGTCAACTCTTAGGGCATATTATCAAAGTGGTAGTTCCCCAGGGTAGATGACTTCCAAAAGGATATGATAATGCATTTTTTGGCATTTAGTTTCAAACCATAATTATGGCACCAGTTATTTATCTGAGACAAGACTTCCTGTAGGATGGCTACTTCTTTTGGGGATTTGATAACTGCACCTAGCTTGCAGTCATCTACAAACTTAGTCAGCCAGAGCTCTTTAGTATTGTCTTTAACTTCTGAACAGTAGATACCAAACAGGAGAAGTCCCGACACAGAGTCCTGGGTGACTCTATAAATTGTCTGCTACAGCAGAGTCGGCCTTATGTTCTGTTATTATACCACTGCTGAGATAATTAAGTATAATGTTCTAACTGGCAGCAGGGAATTAAAAGTATTAATACATTTTGGTGCCACATCAGTGCTTATTAAATCACAGTTGGTCTATAAAAAGAAACTTGCCAGTAAAAAGGCAGTAAAAGTAGTGTTGCATACAAAGAGCTAAGAAGCAGTATCCCTTTATTCAAGTAGAATTTGAAATGTTGTTTGGGAAAATTATTCACCCTGTTTTTAGTGATCCCGATTTAATATACAATATGCTAATAACAAAATATTTCCCCACTTTAAAGACTTATGGTACCTGTGGGAGAGTGGACTGCTTTTTGATGAATTATTTTAACAGAATGGGGAGTGGAACCAGCAATAGACTATGTATATAGATACACCCTTACTTAACACGGGAAGGGAGGAAGTGGGGTTGAGGGGGTGGGGATTAACCATCCAGTGAACATTCATTACAGTGGATGAGACCCATAACAATCAAGCAATAGTGTTAGAAAGCCATATAGTGTGTAAACATGGCAGAGGGTACAGACAGAAGAACCTACTCCAGTTAAAGAGACATATTAGTATCAACCATTAATAGAGCAGTGTGAAAGGGTCATACATTTCAAGGAAAGGGGGATATACAATAAAGTACAGCTGCCTGAAAAAGCTACAAAGTACTACTAAATCTCAGAACCAATAAATGGAAGACACCAACTGAAACAGGATATACTAGAAGAGGCATAGAAAATGCACAACCTGATCAGAATTCTGAACTTTCTGTCCAATCAAAACAGAAATGCCCTGAAGTGAAGAAGAGGCAGAAAGGTAAGATAGAGGACCCACCTCTCATAGGTTCATAGGTTCATAGGTAGGTACTAGGCTATCGGCCCTAGGGCCCATACAAGCCTAGCCAAAAAATGTACCCTGATTTTGCCACCCAAGAAAATTATTTTCCTGTGCCCCTGTCGAGCAGAGCCACAGAAGTGATCCCCGGGGTGAATTTCCCATTTCCCATCCAATCATCAAGATTTTTCTTGAACAGTGCTAATGAGGAGCTCTGTTTGACATAGCTAGGTAGTCTGTTCCAGAGTATGGGAAGTCTCTGAGACAGGAATCTATCCCTCCAGCATGTTCTGTTTATTGTGGTGACAAGGTTTAGGTCCCTAGAGCGTGTAGCCCGGAGGGATTGGGATTTCTTTAAGTGGAGCATGTCCAACAGCTCTGGGTTTGACATAGCTTTGTATGTTAAGCAGAGATCGCCCCTGAGTAGGCAATATGCGATGGTGTAAAGCTGTAGTTTTTTGAGATGGTCTGCATAGAGCATCTGTTTGAGGCCAGTAATCCTCTTTGTGAGGTATTTCTGTGGTCTTTCCAGTTGTTGTAGATGTCTTGTGAGGTACATACCAAAAGGGGCGTTGTACTCTATAATGGGTCTAATGAGTGATGAGTAGAGGGGAACAATGACCTCTTTTTTTCTGGATGAGAATCCTTTTGTGATGAGATGAGCCATGTAGAAGTATTTCCTGACCACTGTGGCGATGTGATTATCAAAGGAGAGACTACTGTCCACCTGTGTCCCAAGGTCTCTTATCACATTTTTGGCATTAAGTAGACTACCAGCTATGTGGTAGTTCATGGGTACAGAGTGTTTACCAAAGGGGATGACAATACACTTTTTGGCATTGAGCTTCAGGCCTTGGCTTTGACACCAGGTATCTGTCTCAGTGAGGCCCTTTTGTAGTTTGTCCACATCGTTAGGAGTTTCGATTATGGCTCCTAGTTTGCAGTCATCTGCAAACTTTGTTAGCCAAAGACTTTCTGTGTTGGCCTGCACTTCAGAGAAGTAGATACCAAACAGGAGAGGATCCAGGACTGAACCCTGTGGTACTCCACTTGTCACTGGTCTGATGTCGGATTTGGAATCTGCTACTTTCACAGTGTGGGTTCTGTCCATCTTGTGACATAGGGATTTATACCTAGTTTAGTGAGCTTATCTATAATTCCAGAGTGGGGGATGGTGTCGAAAGCCTTGGCGAGATCTAGATAAGCTGTGTGAACCATTTTACCCTCATCTATGGCTTTGGTGACTGCTTCAAAGAAGTCAATCAGGTTTAGGAGACATGACCTGCCTTTTACAAATCCAAACTGTGTAGGGTCCAGAGTTTGGAGATTATCAATGTCTTTGTTTATGAGTTCCACGATGATACATTCCATGGCCTTGCAGACCAGGCTCGTCAGGCTAATGGGGCGGTAGTTACCGGGGTCCATTGTGGCTCCCCCTTTGTGGAGTGGGATAACCGTCGCGGTGCGCCATTCAGTGGGTACAAAGCCTGAGGTGAGGCTATGATTGAGGCTATGATTGAACATGGTACTTAGGTAGGGTGCCAGTTCATTCTGTAGTTCATGTAGAACGCAGCCTGGGATATTGTCAGGTCCCATGGATGCTGTGTTCTTGGCTTTGGAGAGTGTGTTTTTTACCTGTGCAGCTGTGATTATAGGAACTTTGCATTCTTCCGGTATAGAGATGGGCCCTCTAGGGGGTGAGAGGGAGGTAAAGTTAGCACTGAACCTATCTGCTAGGATGTTGGCAATATCAGTTGGTTCTGTATATTTAGTGCCATTGTGCTGTAACTCAGAGCAGATCTGAGTGTTCCCATTTAGATTCTTGACATAGCTATAGAATGCTTTGTGGTTGTCTTTAGAGTCAGTGGCAATTTTGTTTTCGTAACTAGCTTTGGAGGATTTTATGAGGGATCTCAGCTTCTTACTGAGGTTGACCAGGGAGTTCCTCCAGTCATGGGATTTTACTCTTTTTTGCAACAGTTTCTTTCTTCTGTTGTAGAGTTTGTTTATGGCAGAGGACCACCAGATTGGCTTCCTTTTTTTGGAGGATAACATCTTGGTTCTATTAGGGATAACATGATCCATGCACTTGTATAAGTGCTTATAAAGTACATTTGTGTAGGATTCGGCAGTCATACCTCTATTGTCCGTCTGCATGGGTGTCATGAAGTTTGACACTTCTGTCTTAAGAAGTATGAAGTTGGCTTTGGAGAAGTTTTTTACAATGGTTTCCCTAACTGGGGGTGGGGGTGGGATGTGGATATCTAGGCTGATTAGGTTGTGGTCGGATCTGACCAACGAGGAATTGACCTCTGGTGTGGAACACCAGTTTCCCATGTTGGTAATGACCAGGTCTAGGATATTGCTGCCCCTGGTGGGGGTGTGAATAAGTTGATCCAAGGCGCTGGAAATTATGAATTCTAGAAAACGTTGAGCAAAAGAGTTGGTACATGAGTAGTTTTAGTCATGTACCACAGAAAATTGTTGTAAGCGACGCAGTACATTTATACCTACTAGCTTACCTGTACTGACTGCCTTTCATGATATTTGTGAAATGGATTTGAGAAAGTTATATTCTGACTGTTCGATATTAAGACATTTTAATTTATCTTATGAAGAACATATAGCCTTAAAATCACTACAATGTAATAATAATATAATTATCAAACAAGCCGACAAAGGGGGTGTGGTGGTTCTTATGGACAGACCAAAGTATGTATGCTCTGTTTTAACCATACTTAATGATGTTAAGGCATTTAAACGTATTTTGTTTTCTGATGTTAAGAAGTGTATTAGTTATATTAATATGGTTATTTATGATTTACAGGTTAATGGTGATATTGACTTGGATTTATTTCACTTTTTTACTGTACCTTGTCCAGTAATTCCATGCCTCTATGGCCTCCCTAAAATTCATAAATCCATGCTAGATCCCCCAATGAGACCTATTGTATCCGGGGGAGGTTGGCTTACTGAACCAATCTCGATTTATTTGCAGAAACAGTTACAACCTTACTTATTGAAATGTGAAAATGTTTTAAAAGATACTACTAATTTTTTACTGAAACTCCGACAGTGGTCTAATAATCTAAGCAATGGTAAATTGGTGCAGGGTGAAGTCTTTTTCGTTACTTTAGATATTGCTTCCCTGTTTACTGTAATACCAAATTAATATGGTGTTGAATCCATTAGAGAGTTTCTGACTTCACAAACATGCCTATTAACTCATAAAGTTGAAAATATTTGTTCCCTCTTGGATTTGGTCTTAACTAATAATATTTTTCTGTTTGATGAACAATTATATTTACAACTTACTGGTGTAGCTATGGGTACTTCGGTAGCGAATACCTATGCTAACCTGGTCCGGCATCAATGGGAGAGGACATATGTTTGTAGTGATAGGAATCCCTTCAATAAGTATGTTAGCTTTTATCAGCATTTTGTAGATGACTGTTTTATGATATGGAATGGATCTCTAACTCAACTTGGTGAATTTATACAATATTTAAATAGAACAACTGAATTTTTGAAATTTAAGATGGATGTTTCGGATAACATGATTGTATTTTTGGATGTTAGACCAAGACTTGTAGATGGCTTTGTTCACACTAGTATTTATAAGAAGGAAGTATATTCTGGTAGATACTTACATTCTACCAGTATGCATGCTTCACATGTATTTAAAGGTGTAGTTACTTCTCAATTTAACAGAGTCAGTAGGTTGAATACTGATGATGCTAATTTTAGTATTCAATTGAATGAAATATTTAATGAATTTTTACTTAGTGGTTATGATGAAAAGTTACTATCTGACTTGAAAACTAAAGTGATAGCTGACAGAAAAACTATATTAAAACCTATCTACTTAGATGGAAATTTTGAAACTGGCAAAAATGGACAACAAAAGTCAATGACTAGATATATTACTTCTTTTAATGTTAAGACATATTTAGTTAGACAAATTATACAGAAAAACTGGACAATCCTGATGGCATCAACGGATGTTAAGAATGTTTTGGGTGAAAGACCTTATTTTTCTTATAGAAATATGAAAACGCTAAAACAGAGATTGTGTTACAAAGATTTCCATACTTTTTCAAGTCCTACTGTCGTCAAACCAGGCACTTATAAATGCATGAATTGTACTTGTTGTGTGGATATTTTCTGTGTAGGTAGTCACCAGTTTAGACATCCTACAACTGATAAATTATATTGTTTTGATTTATTAGCAACTTGTGTTACAACTTCTGTGGTCTATATGGCTACTTGTGCCAAATGTCCCTCATTTTATATAGGGAAAACCACTAGAAAACTAAAAGATAGAATTATTGAACATAAATCAGAAATTAGAAGATCTGTTGATACAAATGCATTATATAAGCATATAGCTGAGTATGGTATGGAGCATAGATTTCATTTTAGGGTTATTGATATTGCACGGCTAACTTCTAGGGGTGGGGACATTAATAACATACTTGAAACGAAAGAGTATGAGTGGATACTTAAGTTGGCCTCAGACCACCCCCCAGGCTTGAATGATGTGGTTACATTAAAACCTGTCCTTGTTAGGCTACAACGCACTAAATTGCGTTGAATGTTTTAATAATTTCATGTATAATTTATGTTATATTATTCCTCCACGAAAAAGCACAAACTATTGAAACACACAACAAGACGTCACCTCCCAGTCAAGCAGGAACCAAGTTTCTATACTGAAGAAGCTGTGGTGTTACTACGGTGAAAACGCTGTTTCTTGTCATAAATAAAAGCGTTATTTGGTACATACTTTGGATTTGTATCCCAATAATTTCATAGGATTTACAACTTTGAACTTGGTTCCTGCTTGACTGGGAGGTGACGTCTTTTTTTATGTTATATTATATATAAAAAATAATTTCTTTAAAAAACTTTTTAAATTTTTTTAAGTTTTAATTTTTGTCATATGACCATTGGACTGCTGGTCATGTGATTTTGACCTGTATTTAAACCAATAGTGGTTTGTAGTTGTATGTTATGCACTGAAGAAGGGTTTTTACCTGAAAGCTTTGCTGTTGTGTCATAAAGTGGTTTTCTCAACAAGTTCTTTTGTTTTATTTTGATATATCTGTCTACAGCCTGTTTTATTCACATGAGTAGTTTTCACAGTTAATTGTGGGGTAGTTGAAATCACCCATTATTAGGGTGTTGGGTTGTACCCTAATACTTTCCAGTGTATCAAGAAATGAGGAGTGTGAATCCTGGGGAATGGTGGGGGGTCTGTAGCAAGCTACAATTTGGATTGCGGTCTAGCCCAGAGTTAGTTGCACTTGGATAATCTCGGATGCATTATGCTGTGCAACTAGCCTGGTGATGTGGATATCCTTAATGAATATGGACATGCCTCCACCTTTAGTGCTTCTTTTCTGGGTTAGGTGGCCGAAAGGTGTGGTATGAATTGAAGCCTGGTAATGCAGGGGTGCTCTCTGGAGCTTTGAACCAGGTCTCTGTCACTGCACAGATGTCAATGTTCTCCATTTTAAGGAGTGTCTCGAGTGAATGCATTTTAAGGTTTAGACTTCTAGCATTGAGTAGCATTACCCTCAGATTTTGCTTGCTTGTACCTGTTACGGTGGTGAATTTGTCATTTGAACCTTGCCTAAAAAAGGCACTATAGGGGTGGCAAGAGCCTTAGCCAGTATCCGGAATCCTAAGAGTGACAGGTGCAGGCCATCTCTGGCAAAGCATCGTGGACTGTCGATCATGTCGCCCCAGGCAGACAAATACTGGATCCCCTTAGAATGACACCAGAAGCTTAGCCAATTGTTGAAATCAATCATTTTGTCCTTGTACTGTGGTATCATTCTGGGTGATGGCAGGATGCTACTCAGGGTTAGGGTCATACCTCCCTGGGATACAAGATCGGAGAGCTCCTCCATGTCTCTTTTCATGAAGTCCAGGGAGGTACGTCTCAGGTCTTTCACACCAACATGGACAATGACAGTGTCATATTTGTACTTATTGTGGAGTGACCTCAGTGCATGCATTATGTGGTGGATCCTGGCATCTGACAGGCAGCTGACAGTAACTTTCTCCTTGTTTAGTCTAGTGAGTGGAACATCAGTGTGCCTGACTATAGAGTCACCTATGACTAGAGTGTTGGGTATGTTGTTATGCCTTATGGGCTGTGGTTGAGTGGCACACTGAGTTTGTGGGCTATGTGTCATTTGGTTGTGTTGGGGGGTGGAGTTTGCTTGCATTTATGCTTTGGATGTCCCTGATGTTTGGGCAGGTTTTTATTGAGAGCCTCCGCGAATGTAGGTGTGTGTTTTGTGTTTCTATGTGTGTGTTTGGTGGTGTAGGTTTTTAGGGACTATGTGATGAGTGTTTACCTTCTCCTCTTGACTGTCTAGTCCATTCTTGGGTGAAGAGAGCTTTGCTTCCAGTTTGGCTATATAAGTGCATCTCTCACAGGTTGTAGTGTTGGGTGGTAGGAGGAGAGGGTTGTCAGTGTACATGAGGCAATTGCTGCATTGCCCTAAGATGCCCAGATTCATCAGGTAGACAGGATAAATCACTGGGAGATGACCCTTAGACATGCCTGGATAAGTGCCTATTTATTAAGTACTAAAAACTGCTTTCCACTAGACAAGTGAGGAAAGTTGAGTGCTGTAGTAATTTGCAGCTTATGTAGTGCTTACAATGAGTTCTGAACAAGTGCTGAGTTCAAAGAAACAGATTTGAGTGCTGAAACTAGAAAACTGGCTAGTTATAAGAAATAAAAGTAAGCTAGAAGGCTTCCCTCCAACACAGAAGGGCTTGGGGGGCGCAGAAGCCTACAAACAGTCTAGACCACTTAACAGGAAAGGCAGGAAACAAGCTTAAATTTTTTTTTGTTCTCTTTCCCAGATGCTCTCTTTGTACACAGTAGGAGTGCCTGAAATCAGAATATGATCTCACTGCACTCAGTTGAGTGAGCAAATGAGATGGGCCCAGATGGAGTATCCAAACACAAATTTACAAGAGGGGCGGGCAGTTTCAAAGCCACTAAGATTAACACCAAAACAGAAACAGAGGGTGGGAAAACTAACTGAAGAACAGAGTCAAAACTTCCAGTTCAGTTAATAATCATGCAACACAATTTAATCAATTTAAATACTGTATTATTTGAAAAAAAGTGCAGGTAAAGGTACTTAAATTCTTTTATACGTCCAGTTGAATACAGCTAGATCTTATCTCTTAATAAGAAGGATCATAATAACAAAGAAGTAGTACCTGGCCAGACTTATACACCCTCTTTTATCAAATAAAAACAGAATATCAAATAGAGGAAGACTCTAGAAAATATCTAGCTGTAACTGACACTGTGGATTAGCCCTAGTAAAGGGTGAAGCAATGTAAAGATGAAATAGTTATTAAAAGGGTGGTGTTTGGTCACTCTGAGAGAGAGGATAACAAAAGGAAGAACAAGAAAAGGAATGGATAGCACAGGCTGAGAGTTTAGATAACCTTGAACAAAGTCTCAGTGATAGTCCTGTCTAGATAAAACACAAGACTTCAGACAAAAGAAGGAGGGTTCTGAACATCACATATGTAAAATATACTGTTAAAGCAGACAAACGGAAACCAGTAAAATGCACAAAAGCAGTTCGGACAAGCACCGTAAAGCCCAAAAAAATGTTAAAGTCCTTATTGTGATTCTAGATCCATAGTCTATTTAGCTAAGTGTAACTGCTGTGAAGCATTTTACATAGGCAAGTCTGACCGGAGACTACGGGACAGGCTGTACCAACATGATTATGCCATAAGGAAACTGAAAAAAGAAAACGCTTTAGCTAAACACGTAATGAAACATCAAGGACATAGCTTTCATTTTATTGCAATTGACCAGGTCAAGAAAACAGAAAGAGGGGTCCAGTACCTCTCTTTTTGGAGAATAAGGAGCTAGAATGGCAAATATTACTAGACTCATTTTCGTACCCAGGTTTGAATGAACATTGCAATATAGCTTGTGTCCTGAAAATGAGGAGCTATAAAAGATAACTCCTTTACCTTTGTCTTACTTCACTTTTCACTTCATTTTATTTTACTTTAATAGTAATTTGTAGTAACATATACTTTCCACCACTGTTAAGATTTATACTTAGCAAGGCTTCCAACTGCAGTTGCAGGTAGTGATTTCACTAGATACTTTTTACAAACACTTTTCTATAAACACTTTTTATATGCAGAACTGTTATGCATTGTTTTTAGACTGCTTTTATTGTGTATATATTTCTTACACACTTTCATGCTTTTAATGCACATTTGCTTGGTGTATGAATGTAACAAACTGCTGATGCATCAATGTTTTATGGTTTCCAACTGTTTTAAAAGTATGAAACTACATACTTTTGAGAATGCTCCTAAACAGAGCTTTCATTCCCTGAATTTACTTTTGCAAGAAATGCTGCTAACACGCCTTCATTGTGATTGCATTACTAATTAAGGCGCGGGTGTGTTGCATAAAAACTTGACTCTGACACTGCATTTTACTTTTGCCTCTGATGAAGCTGTAGTTTTAACCACAGCGAAAACGCTTTTTTTAACAATAAAGTGCGTTAAGGTTTAAGTTTTTTCGACTTCAGTGTGGCTTTATACGTGCAAGTGGATTTCAATTTCAGTGTTACAGCTTGTATTGCAAACAGCCTTCACACTAAGGACTTTAACATTTTTTGGGGCTTTGCGGTGCTTGTCCGGACTGCTTTTGTGCATTTTACATATGTAAAATATAGGAGACAGAGAACTTGAATGAAGTACAAGTAGTAACTGACATTAATGACTGTTAGTATGAGTTACCATTTTTGGGAGACGATATAGACTCTGACACATAACTTTCAACTGTACAGATTTTCACAGAATGTCCAGATTTTTGCCTCATATTTTTGATCTGTTTCTCATAAAGTATGTTTTTTTTGGCAAGTCACTGGCAAATAATTAAGGGCTGACTTCAGAAAAGAATAATAGACTTTCAAGATTCAGACTTCATACCCTTCATAAAATTCATGCTAATGCAAAACTTGTTATTCTATCAACTTTTTAAGTTTGCAAGAGCAGTATTTAAAATTATCCCTATCTTTGGGCTTTGTCCACACATTATTTATAGCTTTGTCCAGATTTAGTGTTCTAAGAGGTTGAGAGGAATGCACTGAAACCCCAGCGACTGTGGTAGTAGGAGAAGGGGCAATACCTCCAACTTCATGACAGGCTGCCATTAAGGAATTCCCAGAACTGACTGATCTTCAGGTAAGCTTCAGGTTACTTAAATTGTAAACAAGCACAGCGGGAGGATGACAGTTAGAGCAAGGCAAGGATAAATATAGTTGGAATTGTGGGAAAAGATGCTGTGAAAGACACTCCTACTACTTAAGACAAATTTTGAGCTACAAAATCCTGTCAGTATGGACAGACAGAAAGTAGCTTTGCAACTGTTTGTGTCCAGTTCCTTCAGAAATTTAATAATGTGGGTAGTGAGTAGTCATCTTCAAGGACAACTAGGTACAGACAAAACTAAAAGTTTTATTGGTCAGGATTAATGAAAGAAGTTGAGAACTTTTGTGCTGAATCCTTTGAATGCCAGAAGAGAGTACCCCCAACTAAAAAAAAAAAACACTTTGAGTCAAATGCCCATTAGTGAAGTGCCATTTGAATGTGTTGTCATAGACATCATGGGGCCATTGGTAAAATCCAACAATTTACTCCAGTACAGTCTGGTTACTCTAGACTATGTGCTTTAAGTACCTGACACTATTTTACTATGTAAAGCCAATGCCAAATCTTCAGTCTGTGAATTAGTATTGGTTTAGAACAGTACTGTAGCCAGGGGGAGGCGAAAGAGGCAATTGCCTAGTATGCAAAGTCTTGGGAGTGTGATCAGCTGTTCTTTCTTTAATACAGCACTGGCTTTGTGGTCAAACCTGAGCGCTTTAGTGCTCTGTGTGTG
The DNA here is from genome assembly GCF_019279795.1 of Protopterus annectens. Classification (NCBI taxonomy): domain Eukaryota; kingdom Metazoa; phylum Chordata; order Ceratodontiformes; family Protopteridae; genus Protopterus; species Protopterus annectens. Next base: position 1,209,585,340 of record NC_056725.1, read on the forward strand.
GTCTAAAGTGGAGTAACTTCTTGCTTCATTATAGCAAGCAGTTTGTTACAGTTTAAATGCAAAAAAAAAACAGAAATGTTTTTTTTTCCTTTTTTTCTAACTAAGAACCAAAAGCTGTAGCACTCTGTACAGGCTAGGTGCAAACTATAGCAACAATTTGCTACAATTTAAAAGGAAGAGATTTTTTTTGTTAAACTAAAACTTGAGCACCACAAGGCTCGGTGCAAACAGGGTACTGTAGTAATTGTTTGCTATATTTGTAGCAAACAGTTCCTTACAGTTTAAAAAAAAAGATTTTTTTTAAATATAATATGTTTAAGGGGAGTTGTGAGCAGGGTGCAAAATGGGACCTGAATGGCTAGGGCAGGAGAGGGGCTGTTGTGCATCTGGCCACTTGGACTTGGTATGCCAGTAGCAAGAAAGCCTTTTGCTTTTCAATGGCAGAGTTGGGGGTATAGATCTAGTTATCTTCTTCTTTTGGCTTTTCCCAGTTAGGGGTCGCCACAGCAGATCACCTGTCCACTCATGATTGGCAGTGGAGTTTTACGGTGTCGAGTTGCCAGCCCGGTGCCCAACCTTCCACAGAAGGCACACACACACACACACACACACACACACACACACACACACACACACACACACACACACACACACACACACACACACCTAGGGCCAATTTGGAGTGTTCAATCCACCTAAAGTATGTCTTTGGGATGTGGGAGAAAACTTGAGTACCCGGAGGAAACCCATGCGACCACAGGGAGGACATGCAGACTCCGCACAGAAGGCACCATTGCTGAGGATCGAACCGCAGAACCTCTTGCTGTGAGGCAGCAACGCTAACCACTGCACCACCGTGGCCGCCCATAATTAGCTGATTTCACTTAAAGAGTTGGGGGTGTGGGGTGCTGGTTCATAGCACTTGCCCAGGGCACTGGTTGAACCAGTGACATTTTTGATTTAGAACACCTAAGGAGATAACTTGTTGACTAATGATGCACCAAAAGTGCCAATGTTTTAAGGTAAAAAGCTAAAATTCTGTTTACCATCCCTGCATGGATTGAGTGGTAGAATTTTTAACTGACAACTAAAGTTCATGCTGAAAAAGTCATTAATGAAGATGACAAAAATTAAGACCAACTGGTACTACACCTCCTGTCTGCCATCAGAGAAGTACAAGCTTTGACAAGGTTTCAGCTCCTTTGCGTTATTGTATGACAGTTACTCTAGAGTCCTAACAGACACTGCCAATGAAAATTGGGAGGAAGAAAAAAAACATTTCAGGAGTGTCACAGAACACTACAACACCTTAAATGAGAGACTGAAGTAGTGATTCCCTTTTTTACAAGAGCATAGTGAGCAAGTTCAGGCTGTACAGCAAGGGGTATGTAATACAGAAGCTAGCTCTAGTAAGTTTAAAGCTGGAGACATATTATTAGTTTAAGCTCCATGAGATTTTGACCAAACAACAGCTTCAATTTGTAGTAGTGGAGAAATTAAATGCCATGAAGTAAAAGGGTCAATAATGTTGCAAAAGTAAGCCACAATAAACATATCATATCAATGTCCTATAACCCAGGAGGGAAGTACAAACTTCTACAGTCAGCTTATCAGTGGAAATTAATGAAACATAGAGAAAACAACAGTAACCTCTGTACCTGCAGTACAGGTGGATGGTACATTCCAAGCCACAGCAACAAGAAGTAACAGCGTTGTTAAAAAATAAAGAGGTATCCTCTGAATTACCTGGAGGAAAGGTCAGCCTGAAACCTTACTGTATCCCTGTATCCTTAAGTCACAGGGACAAGCAGTACATGAAGAAATAAGAAAGATGCTGAAAACTGGGTAGGAGAGGAGTCGAAAAGTGACAATGTGAGTCTTAGCCTCAGAGCTTGATGAGACAGTTAGATTCTGCAATGATTTCTGGAAAAATGAGTCTTAGTCTCAAAGCCTGATGGGACAGTATGATTCTGCAGGGATTTCAGGAAGTTAGACTATCTCCAGTTTCAAATGTTAACCATGTGCCTAGAAGGAGACAACAGAAGACACAGTTCTTGACTACACTTGATTTGACGAAGAGGTATTGGTAAATTCCCTTAACACCTAATACCAGAGAGAAAACAACCTTTTCCACCCTGATGATGACTTCTCTTTGGGTTGCATGATGCCACTGCAACATTCCATTGTCTTATGGATCAAGTCAAATTTTAAAACCCCATCGTAGTCTGCAACTGCTTGTTTGGATGTTATTATCATTCGCTCTGAAGACTGTGACACCTACTTGGGTAAAGTGTAGGTTGTTCTGATTGTACCGAAAGCAGCCATATTATCTGTTAAGGCTGCTAAGAGCAGACTAGGAATGAATAAAGTGAGGTACACAGGGTACATGATAGGTTGCAGAATGGTACAATTCCAAAACTAGAAAAGGGAGGCAATAAAAAGTGGTCAATTCAAAGTACAGAACTAAGTACAGCCATTCATAGGGTTGCTCTGCAACACGTTATCTGAGCCTCACTCTGCCACAATAGCCTGCTCCATAACTATATTAATAAAAGGGAAGAACCTCCTAACAATTTGATGGTCAGCGGATGTGAATAATGATTTCAAAAGTTTGACTGAAAAGCTATGCCCACAGTCAGTTCTGGCATCCTTGGACAACCAAATCTTTTCTAGAATATAGAAATGGTCAAGATGCTATCAAATTGGGAAGGGCACCCAGTTTATTTTAACCCAAAAGAAGAGAGGAAATGAAATACTACACAATTGAGAGGAAGAAGAAGAAGTGTGCACCAATAAGATGGGTCCTCTCATCCCTAGAATATTGTTTACTATGTAAAGAATTTACTTTGGAAACTGGTCATGCCTCATCTGGCTTTAGAAGCAGCAAGATTGCAGTGCAAAGCTTTGTTATATGCACTCTTTCTCTTCAATTATTTAAGCTTAAAGAAAAAATGACAAACTGTTTCAACCTAGTACAATGCAAATGGATGACTGAGAGTTGATAGGCTATCCACTGGGAGTGAAACTGAGGGCTTCAAGCTGGGAAGGGACATTATAACATAGTGTTGCAAGTTTTGCCAAATACAGTGCTTAACTAAGCAAGATTAGTGGCACAATATTGCAGAAAATATTAACAGTGTGGTATTTCTGTGGACAAATGCTACTTTTGTAATGAAATGTGAATACAATTGTTATTGTGTCTTAAAGGTAGACAGAAAATCTACCTGTATTATGTCATTGCTTTAATCAGGTGCCAGTCAATCAGTTATATGGTATATAAAAGGAGGGCTGTAGACCCAATATTCAGTAAAGAAGTTGGCCTCTGTACGCAGAGGGAATGTTTGCCCGGAACCGTGCTTCTGGGTGGTTTATCTAATTAAGAAGATGACTTAGAGAGCTGGGATATATTCTATTAAGGAATCCATAGGATGCAGCTTAAGAGTGACCTGAGACAAACCAGCATTCATATGAGGGATAGTGCCCAGTATTGACATGAGAGATCTTTTTTTTTTCTGAAGTAAAATGCTGTAATTTTGAGTCCCAGTTACAACTGTAAATAAACATGCATTGCTTTTTTGATAGACTTTATCCTCCCGCTGCTTTGTTTAAAATTTCCACTGTGTACCTGTCATACCTCTCAACTTTCCCAATTGTCACAGAATGTCCAGATTTTTGCCTCTTATTTTTGGTTTGTTCTCCATAAAATTGTGGTTTTCTAGCAAATCATAGAGGATTGAAGTCACTAAATAATACTAAATAGTGACTGCCATTTGACTTTCAGACTTCATATCCTTCAGAAACATATATAATAATACAACATTTGTCATTCTATCAACTTTCTAAGTTTATAGGAACAACATTTTAAATCTGTTCTTGTTTTGGGTCTTTGTTCCCTCATTATCTGTCTTTCCTCAGATTTCTTGTGTGGAGAGGTTGAGAGCTATGATACCTGTACCATCTATATCTATATCTATATCTATATCTATATCTATATCTATATCTATATCTATATATCTATATCTATGTCTATGTCTATGTCTATATCTATATCTATAGCTACATCTGTATCTATATCTATATCTATACTTATATTTATAAATTATCTATATCTATCTGCTTTAATAGAACAAAATGCCATAACACTGAAATTTATAAAAGAGACCAAAACATCGCAAATGAACATTGGCGAACGTTAATAATGCAGAAGCTATTAAAAATCGAACCACCTAATGTGTATGTCTAGAAGCACCATGAAAATTGAGCCAAACTCAAATAAACCACCTGCACATTCAAACACATCAATTAAAAAAGCCCCCCTGCATCCTCTATGTAGCGGCTGAGCTCCCCACACCTCCTGCAAATTATATATACCAACTCTGTGATCACACTACAGTGAAGAAAAGGGTACATTTCCTGATCTTCAATGTACAGCAATCTCTTTTCACAATCATTAAATAGGCAACATTTTCACCTACATATTATGCTTAAATGAAAATGTGTTTGTAACTGTAGTGCAATCTCCATTCTAAACATCTGTGGTGCCTTCAGACATGCGCATCAATTGATTCGATTTTTAACAGTTTCAGCAATGTTAAAATTAATTTCTGATCTCTTCATCTCAGTTTTTTAAATTTGGCGTTATGGCATTTTGATCTATTGAAGTAGATCCAGATATAGATATACAGGTAGATATGATTGTCTTTACTGACTGCTCATTGAGATGAGTAAATGATGTTGAAATGTCATTGTATTCCATTCACTGAAATATGAAGTTATTGGAGTAACATCTCATGCATGTGGCTATGTTAAGTGTGAGTTTGGAATAGTAATGCCGAATCTTACAGATATACTAAAGGTTTCAGCATTAGGGATGAGAGTGTTTGTGCAAGATTATACAAGTAAGGGTTAGATTAAGGACTAAGTAATGGGATACATTTAGTGTTGTGCATGTGTATTGATGGGTTTGTTTGCATCTGAGTGTCTTGCATAGTTGCAGTGTTACAGTAGGGGTTTTTCAAAGTTAAAATACAGGGTTAGGGGCAGGATTAAGGTTAGGATTAGCATGGGGTGCCCCACCTCAGGAATGCATGATAATCCTAACCCTAACCCTAAACCTGTATCTGCCTCTAACCCCAACCTTGCACCTTACCTTAGAAAATACCTTTCCATAACACTGTCACTATTCAGACAAATTATATTAAAATGTATGGTTGTGGTGTGTGGTATATTTTATGTGTGTGTGTATATATATATATATATATATATATATATATATATATATATATATATATATATATATATATATATATATATTCAGATATATTTAAAATACAGATACAGGAAATGCAGAACACAAAATACTGACAAGAGGCCCCCAAAGCACACATCCAATTAATCAGAAAAAACAGACACACACTAATTCTGTCATCAGTTTACACTAAAAATACAATGATATAAACAAAAAGACATAAGCCATAGGACATGGTTTGCCTGAAAAATGGTAGTGTTATTGAAAGGATTTTTCCAAGGTAAGATGCAGGTTAAGGTTAGCATGCTTGGTAAGGTGGGCATGAGGAGTTTGCTGTCAGGAGCCTAAACTGTTTATAGAACTCGAGTCATCTGGGTTGTAGTTGGGTCCTTATCCCTCTACACCACCAATGAGGAAGAAATATTAAAAAGATGTCATAATAAGTAAAGTAATAAATAGTAAATATAGAGATGTATACAAAGAAATGAGATTTGGGAAAAGAAAATATGTATTGCAGTAGTGAAAGCAACAAATATATAATGAAAATGAATTTGTGGAAAATAGAAGTAGCTGGAGCTCTTACAAAATAAAAGGAATATTATGAAAAATAATGCTGGAAAATTCCTATGTAGGTCTATGGATAAAAATTAAAAAAGTTTTAAGAAATAGTCAAACAAGTTTTAAAAGAATTTGGGGAAAAGCATTATTATCTGTGAAAGTTTACACTATTTCAATTGCCTGAAAAATGGCTATTGATATATAAAAGACAAGAAGAAAGTTTATATAATATGTGAAAAGAAGAGGAACCAGTTGAGCATGCATTATTACATTACTGAATCCTGGAAGTTTTTTGGAAATATTTTAAAAATGCACATAAAATATGAATGTTTTTAAAAAGTTATAATGAAGATACCCTGAAATGGAAAAATGTACCTAGCTCAATCATACTAAGTTTCCAGTGGATATGGTTTGTAGCACAAAATGACCCAAAAGCAATTATCAATTAACTAGGTGGAATTCTATGGCCTGTTCTGAAACTGATTAGAAAGCATGATGACTGAAATAAGAGGCACCACACAGAAAGAGAGAGCACCTCAAGTGCATCTAGGTCGGACCCAATGAAAGGTAGGGAGTAAGATGCATGTACGTGACTATGATAGTACTCATGTGCAGCATTGCAACACTAGGAGACGGCTTGCAAATCACCTTAAAGGGTCTTCAGCAATGTCTAAATCTATTTTTTGACCATCAAAAGGGGTAGAAATGGGTAAACAGGAAAGTAGGAAAAGGGGGGTGTAGCAAACAAGGGAACTGGGGAGCTAATAATGGAAGTGGAGAGGCAGATGAATAGTATATATTCTTTTCTAAGACAGGCACTCATTTATTTTGAAAGGAAAGGTGGGGAAAGATGTAAGGGTAAGACAAGGCTTAGAAAGTGGTGAGGTTTAGCAGCAGGGACACACAAACAAAAATAAAAAGGTGCTAACACACTTGGAAGGGAAGTGGAATTATAGATACATAGAGAGAGGGATGACAGTGGTGATGGGGAGATGATGGGGAAATGACATACAAGAAGGGTAACATGAATATGAGCAATAGGGTGGGCATACCCTGCTGTATTGCACTGCCTGTGACTCAGGGAGAGGTCAGTCAGCACCGTGACCATCCTCCACACTGGTCAGTTAGTACCCTGACCATCCTCTGCACTGGTCAGTCATCACCCTGAGCATCCTTCCCAATGGGCCTCACAAGCAATCGCAAAGGCAGAGGCAGGCAGCAGTGTGACTCTTAAAGTGCATGAGAACCCCACCAGGTGGCCAATGTGGGAGTCCAGCCATTGGTCATTCAGCTCCCCTATCATCACCATGAACTCCCCATGAGTAACAAAACTCTACAACCTTGGGACTATCCTATGGTTAACAACCAACAAAGGTCACAGAGGAGGCTACCTGCCCTTCCCCAATTACACCAGGTAAGGAAGTATGCATGGAACCAAGTGGATAGATGCTTCAGAAGGCTGGGACCAACGGGAGGTAGATGCTGTAGAAAATACCAACATAAACTAAATGAAATAAAACAAGAAAGTATAAATAATTAAATAAACAAACACACAAATAAATAAACAGGATAGAAATAAGACACGGCAGGTGAAAGAGGAAAATTATTAAAACAACAAAATATAAATAATTAAATAAGCAAGCACATAAATAAATAGGATAGAAAAAATGATAAGGCAGGGAAGTGAGGAAAACACCTTACTTTTATGCATGGGAGATATGACTTATCAAAACAAGTGCAGTATAATCTGGTCCTATACTATGATGTGCAGACATACAGGAAGTATCACATCCTTCATTTCCTGGAGTGAGTGATTAGGTGAGTAGGAGGAGATGTGAGAGATGTTCATAGGTTCATAGGTTCATAGGTTCATACTAGGCTATCTGCCCTAGGGCATTTATAAGCCTAGCCAGAATGTGTTTGGCTATTGCCACCCATTTTAAATGAATTTTGCTATGCCCTTTTTCGAGGTTAGTATACTCTGCCTCTGTCTAACAGTGACACAGAAGTGATACCCGGGGTAAACCTACAATCTCCCATCCACTCATCAAGATTCCTCTTGAAGAGAGTCAATGAGGGACTCTGCCTAACCTGGACTGGGATTTTATTCCAGAGTGAAGGGAGCCTCTGGGTTATGAATCTGTCCCTCCAGCATGTCCTATTTATTTCATTGCTGAGGTTCAAGTCTCTCGAGCACGTAGCTCGATGGGATTTGCATTTTCTGAGGTGCAGCATGTCCATTAATTCCAGGTTGGACATGGCTTTATACGTCAGGCACAGATCGCCTCTGAGCAGGCGGTATGCCACTGAGTAGAGCTGGAGTTTCTTTAACCGGGCAGCATATGGCATCTGTTTGAGCCCTTTGATCCTTTTGGTGAGGTACTTTTGGGGTCTTTCCAATTGCTGCAGGTGTCTGGTAAGGTACATCCCAAAAGGGGCATTGTACTCAATTATGGGCCTGATGAGGGATGAGTAAAGAGACACGATGACCTCCCCTGATTTAGATGTGAATCCCTTCATGATTAGGTGAGCTGTATAAAATGTTTTTCTAACCACTTTGGCCACGTGGTTGTCAAATGAGAGATTGCTATCAACTTGGGTACCCAGGTCCCTAATTACTTCTTCCATACTTAATGGATTACCACCTATGTGGTAATTTGTGGGTACTTTGTTTTTGCCAAAGGGGATGACTATACACTTTTTGGCGTTTAGCTTGAGGCCATGGCTCTGGCACCAGTTGTCTGTTTATATGAGGCCCTTTTGTAGGATGCTTGTGTCGGCTGGAGAGTCGATTATGGCGCCCAGTTTGCAGTCATCTGCGAACTTGGTCAGCCACAGTCCTTCCGTGTTAGCCTGTACCTCTGAGAAATATATACCGAACAAGATATACACTAGTAATAGGTGACTCTATAGTCAGACACACTGATGTCCCGCTGACCAGGCTGAACAAGGAGTGGGTGACTGTGAGCTGTCTATCGGGAGCTAGGATCCACCACATAACACACGCACTCAAGTCACTCCAAAGCAAGTACAAATATGACTCCGTCATTGTCCATGCTGGTGTGAATGACCTGAGACGTACCTCCCTGGACTACATGAAAAGAGACATAGAGGAGCTCTCCGATTATGTAGCCTGGGCTGGTATGACCCTGACCCTGAGCAGCATCTTGCCCTCACCAAGAATGATACCACAATACAAAGACAAGATGATCAGCTTTAATAATTGGCTCAAGTACTGGTGTCATTCTAAGGGGATCCAATGTCTGTCTGCCTGGGATGACATGTTGGACAAGCCACTCTGCTTCACAAGGGATGGCTTACACCTGTCACCACTGGGCTTCCGGATATTGGCTAAGGCTCTTGCCACCCCCATAGTGCCTTTTTTAGGCAAGGCTCAAAAGACAAACCCACCTCCTTAGAAAACAAAATGGAAAAAACTAAGGGTAATGCTGCTCAATGCCAGAAGTCTAAATCTCAAGATGCAGGCACTTGATGCACTCCTCAGCATGGAGAACATTGACGTCTGTGCAGTAACTGAAACCTGGTTCAAGGCTCCTGAGGGCACCCCAGCACTGCCAGGCTATACCTCGTATCATGCTTTTCGGCCCCAAAACCCGGGCCGAACCACAAAGGAAGGGGGAGTGTCCATATTCATCAAGGACACCCACACCTCCAGGTTAGTAGCAACACATGAAGCATCAGAGACCATACAGGTGCAACTAACCATAAGCAAAACTGCTATACAACTGGTAGCATGTTACAGACCACCCTCCAAATCTCAAGAACCCCACTCAGCCTTCCTGAAGACATTGGAGGATATGAATGTATCACAAAATATCATCATACTGGGAGACTTCAACTACCCAAACATAGATTGGGTACATTATTCTATCCCTAATACCCTAGCCCAAAGGTTCCTGGAATTCATAAATTCAAATGCACTGGAACAACTAGTCACCTCTCCCACTAGGAGAGATAATATACTAGACCTGATCATCACAAACATGGGGACAAAATGCTCCACACCGGAAGTATACCCCTCACTAGTGAGATCTGACCACAAACTAATCACCCTGGATATACATATCCCACCTCCACCCCCAGCACAAAAGACCACAGTGAAAAACTTCTCAAAAGCAGACTTCACTCTTCTTAAGACTGAGATGGTATCCTTTAAGCCCACTGTGCCAGTGGACACCACATCCCACAATGCCGAATCCTTCACAAATGCTTTCTATGGACATCTCCAAGAATGCATGGATCATGCAATCCCAAATAAATCCAAGTCCCGCTCCACCAAAGGTAAGCATCCTGTCTGGTGGACCTCAGCCATAAACAAATTGTATAACAAAAGAAGGAAACTACTGCACGTCAGAGCAAAATCTCATGAAGGGAAGACATCTCTAATCAACATTAGCAGAAAACTACGTTCTCTCATAAAAACATCCAAGGCCAACTTTGAGAGAAAAATCGCTAAGGACACTAAAGATAACCACAAAGCCTTCTTCAGCTATGTTAGAAACCTGGGCAGAAACCCTCAGATATGCTCAGAGTTGGTTCACAACAACAAAAAATACACTGAACCCACAGATATTGCCAGCATTCTGGCTGACAGGTTCAGTGCAAATTTCTCCCCTCCCTCACCCCCAAAAGAAGAAATACTTATCCGAGCTGAATGTAATCTCCCTGTCATCTCAGATGTCCAAGTGAGAACCGCCCGAAACAAAGCAAAAAACACAGCATCAATGGGACCTGACGGTATCCCGGGTTGCGTGTTACGTGAACTCCAAGAAGAGCTAAACCCACACATAAAAATGCTATTTAGCCTTAGCCTTACTTCGGGATATGTACCTGAACACTGGCGTACAGCAACAGTGGTCCCACTCCACAAGGGGGGTGCCTCTACAGACCCTGGAAACGACCGCCCCATAAGCATAACCAGCCTGGTCTGCAAAGCTATGGAAAGAATCATTATGGAACTCATAAACAGAGACATAGGGGACCTACAGACACTTGACCCCACCCAGTTCAGCTTTGTAAAGGGCAGATCCTGCCTTTTAAACCTGGTTGACTTTTTCAAAACAGTCACTTGAGCCATTGATGAGGGCAAAGCAGTCCATACAGCATACCTGGACTTGGCTAAGGCCTTCGACACAATACCCCACTCAGGCATCATAGATAAGCTCAACAGCTTAAAAGTAAACCCTTATGTCACTAGATGGGTTGCAAACTGGCTAAGGACAGAACCCATAAAGTTAAAATTGCTGGAGCAATGTCAGACTCAAAGCCAGTCACAAGTGGTGTCCCACAGGGATCTGTCCTGGGACCCCTCTTGTTCGGCATTTATTTCTCAGATGTTAAAGCAAACATGGGAGGGCTGTGGCTGACAAAGTTCACAGATGACTGCAAACTAGGCGCCATAGTCGATACACCAGCAGACACATACATCCTACAAAAAGGCCTCACAGAAACGGACAACTGGTGCCGGAGTCATGGCCTTAAACTAAATGCCAAAAAATGTATAGTCATCCCCTTTGGGAAAAACAAAGTACCCACAAATTATCACATAGACAGCAACCCACTGAGTATGGAAAAAGTAATCAGAGACCTAGGGACCCAAGTCGACAGCGACCTCTCATTTGACACCCATGTTGTCAAAGTGGTTAGAAAAACATTCAACCTTGCACACCTCATCATGAAGGGATTCACATCCAGATCCAAGGATGTCATTGTACCCCTATATTCCTCCCTCATCAGACCCATGATTGAGTACAATGCCCCATTTGGTATGTACCTCACCTGGCATTTGAAACAGCTGGAGAGACCACAAAAGTACCTCACCAAGAGGATCAAGGGTCTCCAACATATGTCTTATTCTGCCAGACTAAAGAAACTTCAGCTCTATTCAGTAGCATACCATCTGCTCAGATGTGATCTCTGCCTGACGTACAAGGCCATGTCCAATCAGGATCTGATGGACATGCTCCACCTCAAAAAATCCAAATCCATCAGGACCACAAGAGCTAAAGACTTAAACCTCGGCACAAGTATGAATAGGACATGCTGGAGGGATAGATTCATAACCCAGAGGCTTCCCATGATTTGGAACAAGATCCCAGTTCATATTAGGCAGAGCCCCTCACTGACTCTCTTCAGGAGAAATCTTGATGAATGGATGGGAGATCGTAAGTTTACCCCAGGGGTCACATCTGTGTCACTGCTAGACAGGGGCACAGTAAACTAATTCTATTATATAAGGGGACCTTCATTGTGTCACTACTAGACAGATGCACAGTATTCTAAATTTATTCTGTACATTTTTTCTACCATTTCATGGGGTGGCAAAAGCCACATCACTATGGCTAGGCTTTCAAATGCCCCAGGGCAGATAGCCTAGTACTATACTATGAAACTATGAAACTATGAAGAGAGGTCCCAGGACTGATCCTTGTGGGATGCCACTTGTAACTGGTTTGGAGTCTGACATGGCTCCAGCAATTCTAACCATGTGGGTTCTATCCTTGAGCCAGTTTGCAACCCATCTAGTGACATAGGGGTTTATATTTAAGCTGGTGAGCTTATTTATAATGCCCGAATGGGGTATTGTATCGAAGGCTTTTGCAAGGTCCAGGTAGGCTGTGTGGACCACCTTCCCCTCGTCAATGGCCTTGGTGACTGTTTCAAAGAAATAAACCAGGTTTAAGAGGCAGGATCTGCCCTTAACAAAGCTGAACTGGGTAGGATCCAGTGTCTGTAGGTCCCCAATATCTTTATTTATGAGGTCCATGATGATCCTTTCCATAGCTTTGCAGACCAAGCTAGTCAGGCTTATGGGGCAATAGTTTCCAGGATCTGTTGAGGCACCACCTTTGTGGAGAGGGACCACTGTTGCTGTACGCCACTCTTTGGGTACATATCATATATGATACATAACATATCCTCACTGCTGCTGAGTCTGCTTGGCTGTGTGCGACAGCTCTGAACTATCCCCTCCACAACCCTGTGTCTTTGCCTGGGTTGTATCCCTCTAATTTCACTATTAGGGTGTTCCCCACAGAATACCCTTGGACTCGGTCAGGACATTGTCTTCTTCTACCACCCTCTACCACCAGAAAAAAGAGACTATCCCCTCCACGACCCTGTGTCTTTGCCTGGGTTGTATCCCTCTAATTTCACTATTAGGGTGTTCCCCACAGAATACCCTTGGACTCGGTCAGGACATTGTCTTCTTCTACCACCCTCTACTTCCAGAAAAAAGAGACTATCCCCTCCACGACCCTGTGTCTTTGCCTGGGTTGTATCCCTCTAATTTCACTATTAGGGTGTTCCCCACAGAATACCCTTGGACTCTGTCAGGACATTGTCTTCTTCTACCACCCTCTACCACCAGAAAAAAGAGACTATCCCCTCCACGACCCTGTGTCTTTGCCTGGGTTGTATCCCTCTAATTTCACTATTAGGGTGTTCCCCACAGAATACCCTTGGACTCGGTCAGGACATTGTCTTCTTCTACCACCCTCTACCACAGAAAAAGAGACTATCCCTCCACGACCCTGTGTCTTTGCCTGGGTTGTATCCCTCTAATTTCACTATTAGGGTGTTCCCCACAGAATACCCTTGGACTCTGTCAGGACATTGTCTTCTTCTACCACCCTTTACAACCAGAAATAAGAGACTATCCCCTCCATGACCCTGTGTCTTTGCCTGGGTTGTATCCCTCTAATTTCACTATTAGGGTGTTCCCCACAGAATACCCTTGGACTCTGTCAGGACATTGTCTTCTTCTACCACCCTCTACCACCAGAAAAAAGAGACTATCCCCTCCACGACCCTGTGTCTTTGCCTGGGTTGTATCCCTCTAATTTCACTATTAGGGTGTTCCCCACAGAATACCCTTGGACTCGGTCAGGACATTGTCTTCTTCTACCACCCTCTACCACCAAAAAAAGAGACTATCCCTCCACGACCCTGTGTCTTTGCCTGGGTTGTATCCTCTAATTTCACTATTAGGGTGTTCCCCACAGAATACCCTTGGACTCGATCAGGACATTGTCTTCTTCTACCACCCTCTACCACCAGAAAAAAGACTATCCCTCACGACCCTGTGTCTTTGCCTGGGTTGTATCCCTCTAATTTCACTATTAGGGTGTTCCCCACAGAATACCCTTGGACTCGGTCAGGACATTGTCTTCTTCTACCACCCTCTACCACCAGAAAAAAGAGACTATCCTCCACGACCCTATGTCTTTGCCTGGGTTGTATCCTCTAATTTCACTATTAGGGTGTTCCCCACAGAATACCCTTGGACTCTGTCAGGACATTGTCTTCTTCTGGCAGCCTCTACTACCAGAAAAAGACTATCCCTCCACGACCCTGTGTCTTTGCCTGGGTTGTATCCTCTAATTTCACTATTAGGGTGTTCCCCACAGAATACCCCTGGACTCGATCAGGACATTGTCTTCTTCTACCACCCTCTACCACCAGAAAAAAGAGAGTATGTCTACCTAGTCATGCTATATTACGTTTTAACTAAATGTTCCTGCTAAACTTTCAGACTGCCACTAGCTAAGCAGCCAGCAGCTACCCCTTACTCCTTCATTTCCCTCACAGTCTCCTCGGATGGCCACATAGGCTATCCTCTCCCCTTCTAGTACAGCTCCCTGCTAGCTCCCTTGTTTGCTTACTGCACTACTACTTTGTCCACTAGATGTTATACTTTTCTCATCCCTATTTGGGATATTAGTACTGACTTCTGCCTTACACTTTTATTCTCCCTCCTTATACTAATCCTTTTCCTCCTTTACCTCTCTGTCTCATCCTCTCCCGAGGATACTTTCTCTTGCCTTGATTCCCCTTCCTTCCCTGATACTTTTCCACTCTCCTCTGGTCTACTTTGTGTTTTGCTCACACCCTTTCTCCTTGGGCTCTACTTGCTTCTCCTGTCTCCTTTGAGCCCAGGTCTGTACTCCTGTTTTACCCTTTTCACATACTATTGTATTTACTAGGCCCCAATATCTGTATGCTTTATTACCCTTAGATATTACTCCTGTTCACATCCTACCCACTTAGCCTCTTATCTCCTTCCCTAGCCTATTGTTCTCTTTACTGACCCTATTACTATTCTATCCCTTTTCAGCCAGATCTCTGCACCCCTTCCTTTCGGTCTATACCTGCCTCCCTGCTATCTTCCTCCCCTCCCCTTCTATTAATCTTCCTACTGCAACCTTATTATCCTATCCTTTCTTCAGCCAGGTTTCTTCACTCCCTCCTTTTCCGGTCTATACCTACCCCTACTATCTCCGCCTCCTCCTCCCTAGGGACTTCCTGTGGAAGTTTTTAAAGACTGCCCATGTCCCAAAGGCCATCTTTAAATCTGCCCTCCTCACTGCTGCTGAGTCTGCTTGGCTATGTCGACAGCTCTGAACTAAGTTTTAAGCTGTATATTGCACTCCAGTTTTCAGGAATTGTATTGTAACATTTCTAGAAGTCGGTGTTTAACTGCTATTTATGTTAAATGTGTTTAGCTTGTGCCATATTGCTGTAGTAACCTGCTATCTACCTATAACACTCCAACTCAGGTGAAACTGATGATTATATGCTATTCCAGCTTATGTTCAGGTTAACGACTGTGTTTAGTATAGCCTTAGTTGAAGGACCGCTCTTTTACTGTCTGGATTTGTGCTATAGCGTGTGTACTTTTTCTAGTGTAGGACTGCTCTTTTACTGTCTGGTTGTGCTATAGAGTGTGTACTCTTTCTAGTGTAAGTCAATGTGTTTAGCACTTGGGTGGTACTGAATACATGGGACGGCTCTAGTACTGTTGTGTTCAGGTTGGTGGGAGTTGCGTTGATGAAGCCTCTGATATAAGACTACTCATCTACCTCTGATACTGATAGAACAGCGTGTTTACTATTACTAATCCAAAAGCGGCGTTCAGCCTTAAGGTGGCACTAAATTGGTAGGATTGCAATAATATTGTTGGTGGACAGATTAACGCGAATGCGTTTAGTATAGTCTTTCTTGTAATGCTACTCGCTACTGTCTGCATTGATTCTGTACGTGGATCTTTGCTCAGCTATCTGTGAATCGTTTAGCTTTCAGGTAGCTACATAAGTGGGACCCCTCTGATACTGATACCGATACTTAAGCTGGTATAGGAACCCTTTACATCTCACGCAAATGCTGGTTTTGTATGCTGTGCTGTTCCAACCTATGAGTACTTACAGGCTGTGCAACGTGAATAATTTTAGATAGTTTGGCTAGCTTATAAAGTGACTGCTCTTGACTTTGTTGCTAACTTAGGGTGAATCGTTTAGTTAGGTTTGCCTTACATTGGGACTGCTCCTATCCTAGTCCTCACACCTATTGCTTTCACATATCATATTTCTGTATCGCAATAGCGTTCCGTGTTATGACTTGCTATTTACACCATCTACACCTCCTAAAGAGACTGGAAAGTGTTTCAATTGAATTGTTTATGTTAACGTGAATCGTTCACTGCATTACTCTGGTGTGTGTGGTGATTTGCTGTAACACTAGGCTCTATATATTATTAGCTATACAGTTATTTATTTGAAATGTACTTTTCACCATTAATATGTACATCCTAAAAGTTATATCAACTATGTGTAACATTGCTTTGCTTACCAGTTGCATAACCTGTCTTTTATTGCATTTTGACTCTGAATTGTAACCCTGTATGTTAATATTGTACTCTAACATTATCTTTTGTCCTCTCTCCCTCCTCTAACAGCTATCCCTCCACGACCCTGTATCTTTGCCTGGGTTGTATCCCTCTAATTTCACTATTAGGGTGTTCCCCACAGAATACCCTTGGACTCGGTCAGGACATTGTCTTCTTCTACCACCCTCTACCACCAGAAAAAGGAGAGTATGTCTACCTAGTCATGCTATATTACGTTTAACTAAATGTTCCTGCTAAACTTTCAGACTGCCACTAGCTAAGTGCACAGCAGCTACCCCTGCTTACTCCTTCATTTCCCTCACAGTCTCCTCGGATGGCCACATAGGCTATCCTCTCTCCCCTTCTAGTACAGCTCCGCCTGGTAGCTCCCTTGTTTGCTTACTTCACTACTACTTTGTCCACTAGATGTTATACTTTTCTCATCCCTATTTGGGATATTAGTACTGACTTCTGCCTTACACTTTTATTCTCCCCTCCTTATACTAATCCTTTTCCTCCTTTACCTCTCTGTCTCATCCTCTCCCCCGAGGATACTTTCTCTTGCCTTGATTCCCCCTTCCTTCCCTGATACTTTTTCCACTCTCCTCTGGTCTACTTTGTGTGCCCCACTCCGCTCCCCAGCCTACCCCATATCCCACCCACCCCCAGGGGTCCTACATTTATATTTCTACAAGCCACACCTCCTACTACTGCTATCCTAACCAATTCACACTCTCACAGATTGTGTAACTTCCTTCACTTAGTCACACCTACATACCACTTTAACCAACCCACCACTATCTCACTAAAGTCCTATACCATTACAGCCCCTTCCACTCTACCCCCTACTCCCACCACCCCTCTACAACATATCAGGAAACCCTACTTCACATACAACTATCTTATCATGTCTACAACTATCCTCCACTCACAACTTAAACTACCTATCACCTTCTTACTATTATTCGTTCTCATTACTACCTACTTCTTAACCTCCTATGAACACTCTATTTCTCTCTCACTTCCCTCAAAACATACTAGTACACCTACAACATACCTACCTTCATCCTATTTACCTTCCTCATCACAAACCATATATCTACTTCCCAAATACCATAGACTATTTCATTGTAAACTACTAAAAACTAAATCAAAGAAAGTATTTGACACATCTCTAAAACACATATCCAAAAACTATGGTCTACTACTCCATCTACTTCAGGACGGTGACATACACCCCAATCCAGGCCCTCAACCTACAACTACTGAAACACACAGTCACCATATAAAAGCTCTCCTTCCTCCATCAACTATAACTACAAACATACTATCCTTGGCCCACCTAAATATCGCAGTATCTGTAATAAAGTTAGTCAAATACACGCCCTACTAGAAGTACACAACTTTGACATTCTATGCTTATCAGAAACCTGGCTAAAACCATCTATTAAAGATATTGAAATTACCCCACCTGGATATAACATTGTTAGACTTCATCGCACCTCCAAGAAAGGAGGTGGAGTAGCTATCCTATATAAATCTAACCTGAAGCTTACTCTTCTTGACCTTGCTCTTACCCAAAACAATAATGTCGAAATAATCTGCTCTAGAGTTCAAATTAATACTACTAAATCAATAAACATCATTTGTGCTTATCTGCCTCCAGGAAATAATATCCCCACATTAGAACAACTTCTTGAACAACTCTCAAATTACCTCCCCCAAGAAACATTACTTCTTGGAGACTTTAACATTGACTGGAAATCTTGTAACAATGCTAACCCTACTTCCCATTTAAACCTTTTGGTTTCAAACAACTAATTGATAGTGCCACTAGAATAAATAAAACAAGCAAAAAAGAAACCACCTTAGACTGGGTTCTTACAAACTCCCCTCACAAAGCTACAAAACTGGCATCCTTCCTGATGACCTTAGCGATCACTCCCTCACATATGTCATTAGAGCTAAAACTCATCAAAACTTACCTACCTCACATAGAACACTATATTCAAAGAAATAATTTAATCCCCAAAGATTTCAAACAGAACTCTCACAATACAATTGGACCCCTCTAAAGCACCTCTCTCTCAACAAAGCCATAGAATATTTCAACTCAGCATTCCTTACAATCCTAAACCACCATGCCCCAAGTCGTACCATTAGAATAAAGACCAGAACAGCACCCTGGCTTACCTCTAATACTAAACAAAGATCAGGCTTAAAATAAATCTTGGAAGAAATGGCTCCTCTAGAAACCCAACAGACTATCAGACCTTTAGAGAGCTGAGAAACAAAACCAAAATGCTATTATTTCAGACAAAAGAACTACTATGTAGAACTTCAGCAATCCACAAAAGAACCAAAAAGGTTCTGGTCTACTATCAATCATCTACTTACCCCAGGTAAAATAGTAACACCTAACCCACAGAATCTAGACCCTGATAATCCCTCTTTAATAGCCAATACTTCAATAACTTCTTTACTACTTCCATACAAACACTAGCAAGCCATTTATCCCTGATGCTTCCCAACTGATCTTAAGTAACACCAACAACGTCATTCCTTCCCTTCAACTTCAACCCATACCCACCTCCTACATACAATCTCTCTTACAAAAACTTAAACCCACTACCCCTCAGCAGATAAGCTTCCTACTGAATTCCTTCAGGTAGCAGCAAAAGCTATAGCATACCCTGTTTCGATCCTAATAAACAGATCCATAAAAGAAAGTGATTTTCCAGCAATCTGGAAGATATCACACATCATACCCTTACATAAAGGAGGCAAATCCACTGACCTCTCTAACTACCGCCCAATAGCACTATTATCTCCACTAGCTAAAATCATGGAAAAATGTATACACAAACAACTACTTAACCATCTCCTTCAAAATAACCTACTAGCAAACACTCAACATGGATTTAGACCCTCACATAGTATGACCACTGCACTACTTTCCTTTACTAACACAATAAACTGTAACCGTAATAATAACAAACTAACTGCTTCTCTTTTCCTAGACCTGTCAAAAGCCTTGACATGGACAACCATAAACTTCCTACACATACTAAACTCACTTGCCTTGGAGTTTTCCTCCTTAACGTGGTTCTCATCCTACCTTGAAAACCGACAACAAGCAGTACTCTGGAAAAATTCTCTATCTGCTCTACTACCTATCTCCTTAGGAGTACCTCAAGGATCAATATTAGGCCCACTCTTATTCTCTATCTTTATTAATGATCTTCAATCATCTATCCATAACACTACCTGCATACAATATGCAGATGATTCTACCATCATCTGTACAGCTCCCACCCAATCTGAACTCCAGTCACTCACACAATCTACCTTTTCAACCGTTGAACAATGGTTCTCAAAAGATGTCTCCTTCTCAACTCCAAGAAAACAAAACTATTACTATTCTCACCTACCCACAAATCTCCTCAACTACATTTTACTATTACTGCAGCTGACAATTCTCTTATCTCCCCAGACTCTCCTACCAAACTGCTTGGTGTTACTATTGATAATAATCTTAACTATGATTGTCATATCAATAACACTATAAAAGCAGTAAATAAAAAGATAGGTTCACTGTACAGAATAAAACCCTTCCTTACTCCAGAAGCACGGACCACCTTAGCTCAATCACATCTTATCTCCACCCTACTGTATGCTTCCTCTATTTACACCAATCTCTCTAAAGGTAACCTGAAAAACTAACTACATCCTATCATAATATAGCCCGTATTGCCACAGCATCCCAGTACAGAACTCACCACTGTAATAACTTAAAACAATTACAATGGTTAGAACTACCTAACAAGCTTATCTATCAACAACTCTTAATTACACATAACATTCTTTATCAACCAACAAAAACACCAGCTCTCAGTAACCTCCTTACTCCCTACAAAACTTGAAACAGTTGCGATCTGCGAAAAGATACAAGTCACCACAACTAGAATTACAAATTCAGCAGGTAACTGTCTATTTTCAAACTCCATAGGGAAATATGGAATAACCTCCCCCCACACATTACCTCACTAGACTCCTTTCAACTTTTCAAAAAACAACTTCTATTACATCTTAACAACTTCTGGCTCTGCTCCTGTACCAATCCAGACTAAATGACTTCTTCGCTCTTCAGCCATACCTCCCTACGTAAAAATCACTATCTTTCCCTGCTATTTCAAATGACTAAATTACTGTACTGTTCTAAATAAATAAAAAAAAAAAATATGAATATATAGCTTAGGCTATTTGTTTTTTCCCTGTTTTTTTTCCCTGCATTTTCTACTACACTAAAATGTATGCATTGTTGCTTAAATGTTTAACCTTGTTTTAATTGTGGAGCTTTTCTCCCCGGGCCTCCACTGAAAATGGAAATTATCCAGCTGGACTAGCCCGGTCAACAAATGTAAAATAAAAATAAAAATAAATAATAAATAAAATATCCTGTAGTAAGGCTGAGACTGAACAGTAGTTTTATGTTTGGGTTTAGTTCTTCTTGGAGTTCATGTAGGACACAGCCCGGGACACCGTCTGGTCCCATTGATGCTGTGTTTTTGCTTTGGAGGCGGCTCCTACCTGAGCATCTGAGACGTCAGGGGTCCAGCACTCTGCTGGTATAGACATTTGTCCTTTTGGTGGGGAAGGGAGTTTGCTGAACCTGTCAGCTAGGATGTTGGCAATGTATGTGGATTGATTGTATTTTTGTCATTTTGGACTAATTCTGAGCATATCTGGGAATTCCCACCCAGGTTCCTAACATAACTAAAGAAAGCCTTGTGATTATCCTTAGTGTCCTGTGCAATTTTTCTCTCAAAGCTGACCTTAGACGATTTTATGAGTGCCTGTAGTTTTTTGCTAATACTGATCAGAGATGCCTTCCCTTTTTGGGATTTTGCTCTATCATGTAGTAGCTTCCTCCTTCTGTTGTATAGTTTGTTTATGGCTGGGGTCCACCAGACAGGACGCCTAACCTTGGAGGATTGGGTCTTGGTTTTATTTGGGATTGCATGATCCATGCATTCCTGAAGGTGTTCATAGAATGCGTTTATAAAGGATTATGTGGTCTGGGCCGTATTTTCCACAGGCCATGGGGCTTTGAAGGATTTCACCTCGGTTTTGAGGAGTGTGAAATTTGCTTTAGAGAAGTTTTTCACTGTGGTTTTCTGGGCAGGGGCTGGAGTCGGGATGTGAATATCTAGTGAGATTAGTTTATGGTCTGCTCTTACCAGTGAGGGATACACTTCTGGTCTGGAGCATAGAGTCCCCATGTTGGTGATGATCAGGTCCAGTATGTTTTCCCCTCTTGTGGGAGTGGCAACAAGTTGTTCCATAGCATTTGAGTTTATAAATTCTAGGAACCTTTGGGCTAGGGTGTTGGAGCTAGAGTAATGCTCCCAGTCTATGTTAGGGTAGTTGAAGTCACCCAGTATAATGGTGTTTGGAGAGACCTTCATATTTTCCAGTGTTCTCAGGAAGGCCGAGTGGGATTCCTGGGTTTGGGAGGGTGGTCTGTAGTAGGCTATAAACTGGAAGGCAGTTTTACCCACTGTTAGTTGCACATGGATAGTCTCTGATGCTTCGTGCTGTGCCACCAACCTGGAGGTGTGGGTATCTTTGACGAATATTGATACTCCCCCTCCTTTTGTGGTTCAGTCCAAATTTTGGGGCCGAAAAACATGGTATGAGGTATAACCTGGTAGTGCTGGGGTGCTCTTGGGAGCCTTGAACCAGGTTTCTATTACTGCACAGATATTGATGTTCTCCATGCTAAGGAGAGTTTTGAGTGCATGCATCTTGAGGTTTAGACTTCTGGCGTTGAGTAGCATTACTCTTAGTTTCTTATCCCTTGTGATACCTATGGAGGTGGGTTTGTCTTTTGAGCCTTGCCTAAAAAAGGCACTATGGGGTGGCAAGAGCCTTTGCCAATATCCAAAAGCCCAGGGGTGACAGGTGCAAGCCGTCCCTAGCGAAGCATCGTGGCTTGTCGAGCATGTCATTCCAGGCAGACAGGCATTGGATCCCCTTTGAATGACACCAATACTTAAGCCAATTGTTGAAATTGATCATCTTGTCTTCATATTGTGGCATCATTCTTGGTGAGGGTAAGATGCTACTCAAGGTCAGGGTCATACCGGCCTGGGCTACATGCTCAGAGAGCTCCTCTATGTCTCTTTTCATGTAGTCCAGGGAGGTACGTCTCAGGTCATTCACACCAGCATGGATGATGACCGAGTCATATTTGTACTTACCTTGGAGTGACCTGAGTGCTTGTGTTATGTGGCGGATCCTAGCGCCTGACAGGCAGCTCACCGTGACCTTCTCCTTGTTCAGCCTGGTGAGCGGGACATCAGTGTGCCTGACGATAGCACTGTGTTTGAGAAGTCATGGCTTCTGTGGGTAATGCCATATCTGTGATCCCTTACAAAAAACCTACATAAAAGCATTGTCCAGCAGCATGCAGTGCAGTTATACATATCAATTCAAAGCTAAATAATGTATTGGGAAACCCGTACCAGCAGTTAAGTCAGCAGGACTGAGCCACATGCATGTTGTTGTCTGGGGGATCACAGCTACAAATCATTACAAGTCCACAACTTAACAACAAAGCAAAAGTGCAAATTCCATTAACAAAATACATTTATTAAATGGCAAACCAACCATGTTGAGCAGTACTTAGAAGCATAATCCTTTGCATTACCCACCTAACACATGTAACCTCATTAAACTGTTATACCCAGTATGTCTTTTGACAACTGTCACTGCGCAGTTCAACACTGAAGTTAATGAAATGCATATCTGAGTAACATATGTACAACAAAGTCCACTTACAATATGTTAAAGGCAATCCTGTAACTGAATTGTAATACCTCCAGAGGGACATACTCTGGCAGTATTGCATATCTACTGGCAGTTATGCAATAAATATTCTCAAAACTGGGTTAAGAAGCATTCATACACCAAATGCTGGAGGTGTGATGAGGCAGAAAGAGGTAACTGGGAACATATTTTCTGGGAGTGTAATGAGTTGGTAGACTTTAAAGATTCCCTGCAGACTGCTCTGTTGGAGATAATGGGTGAGCAAGTTGGAGTGATTGGGGAAATTATTTTTTTTGAGCTGTGATACAAACTCGGAATTCCCTTGACATAGTAAGGCCTTGTTCAGTCTAATTATAATGGCTGCAAAACAAGCAATTACTAGAAAATGGAAAGCAAAGTCTAAACTAAATTTACTAGACGTAGTGAAGATAGTAACAGAGTTAATACAACTAGAAATGTGATCTTTAGAAAAGGGTATGAGCAAATCACATAGGAAAAACGGGAACTGTGTAATCAATACATGCAGAGGAGGAACAAGGTTTAAAAGAAGGCAGGATTTGAATGAGCTATGTAATGTTTGACTAACGATGACTGGATGTGTTAAAAGTGATGCGTAATGTTTGCAGCTACAGTTGTCGGCATGGTTTAGAATGTACAATGTTTGCAACTGAGAGTATGTCACTATGGTTTATTATTATTTATATAAATGTAACATGGCTTATGTCATACATGATAATTTAATAAAGATGTTTCTTGTTTTAAACAAAAAAAAATGAAGCATACATACACACCTCTTCTCCCAGAGAACCTCTCCATTCTCCTCTGAAATAGAAGTTACATACTCAATACTGTCATATATAACATATGGTATAATTTAAGTAACAGTCAGCAGTTTCAGGTACTAACAATATATCTCAAGTGCCCTTGCTCTGACGTCTTCTTCCTAGCAGCAAAAAAGGTCAGGATGTTGCCTTCTCAGTTCACTGTAGTGGTATACCACTGCTGAATAGAGCAGGGTATGTCGCTGGTATTAGACAATATCTCATCAAGTCTATGCCAGGCATCTGTTTTATATTGGCAACCTTCATAAGAATCCACATTCAGGTGTTCCTGGTGACTTCTATGTAGGAGATGCCAAAAATATCTTACTTTCTTTTCTGCATCACTGGAGAGTCCTGCTAACATCAATTCCCTTGAAAGCAGTGACCATTTATGCGGTTGCCTTCCAGAGAACTATGGTACTCTCTTCTGGTCATGATGCCCATTGATATTTGCAGCATGTGATGTATCAAATCATGTCACTAGTTGGCGTAACCAATCTCAGCATTACCATTGCTTAGTGTGCAAGTTGAGAGCATGAAATGATGGCATTAGGGTGTGAATGCTGGCATGGAAACTGTTAACCAGGTGCATGATGCCTCTATGTGATAGCATTTTCACTCAGCATGTCTACTGACTACACAACTACATTAAATTTGCCTGGCATTGACCCACCAATGCATGCTCAATGCACTTTGCAGGTGCTCTTGCAAGTGCTTGTAGGTGAGCAAGCTTCTTAACATGGCTTTGGCCATAGCTGCAATGAGCAAAACCTATGATTCAGGAACATTCATTAGCTGTTGCTTCATTAGCATGATTGCCATTCTAGAAGCATGGAAATCCTGTGATATAAGTTCCTAATGTTACCACGGGCCTTATCCTGCTACTGAAGATTGCATAGAAGCAACTACCAGAGGTTGTTGACAATCTGGATAGTAAGTGTTTTCACTGAAGATTTTATGTTGGGTAAAGGTAAGTGCCCTTGCTAAGAGATGGTATTACCTGCTATTATGCTCCTACATAGGTTTAGGGATTCCCTGAAAGTATGGTACTAGTACATGTTTTGTTTATTATGTTCTTTACATGTCTATCCATGCTGACAGTGTGAGTCGGGTGTAATGTTGTGTGTACAGTGCCAGGGCAGGGTACATCTATGTCAATATGGGGTAGGGCAATGAACTGCAATGTGTTTACCTACATACCTCCAAGCACAAAGATCTCATGTGTTACTGGTGTGACACTTGTCTGAGGGCATGAACAGTTTCTTAACTCCTACAGCAGTTGCTATGCTATGTATACTATAACAGCTGTGGTTGTTTTGGAGGGTTAACTGGATTATGCAGATATTACTATTTACTACACCAGGTTAATGATACCTGAGAAGAAAGTAACATTCTTTTGCAAGAGGATGTGAGTGTTTACTAATGTCCTTTACTAATGTCCTTTGTGTGTCTGATACTGGTGGGAAGGTACGTATTTAGATAAACCTGTGAGAAGAACTATAAACAGTGTGTATCCATCAGTAGCATACATGTAGGCTGTATGTAGATAACATTTTCTACAGCAGAAGCTGCCATGTTCCAGTTCCTGTTACCTGGCAAATCATTTCTGGTATTCAACCATATCTGTGGTCTTGCTAGTGCACACTTTAATTATGCAACTGTTGTGTATCTTTTGAGGTAAAAAATAACCAACCTAGAAACAAAATGCTGGCTTATGCTAAGTGCAAAAACATCTGTTTGAGGTGTATATCTAACCACATTCCATGAAATAGGATAAAATTAAAAATCACTGGTGTGTGTTAATTAGCACTTTGCATAAGCACTGTAGCTTCTGCATACCCCACTGTTGCAGCAGTACACAAAGTGCTGGAAGGCTTATTAATAACTTTTACTAAAAATGGCTTAAATGATAAGAAATTAATTAAATGTTGGAGGAAGAACTCGGGATACTGCTGGGCAGATAAGATGGGCATCCAAACATTGATCTCACAGTCAGGAAACTCGCAAGACCGAGAAGATAAAATAAATGATATTCTTGCAGATGATGTTACAAAGTGGAGGAGTTTCCTTATTACTACTAGAAATTTGAAACACAGGAAGATGTTGGTGCACTTGAAGAAATTTAGCCAGTCCTACCTGATCCTAGAAGACATTCAAGAGACACTGTAATGTGCTGTTATATGGAAGTAGTTGTCTGAAACTACAAGAAGGCAACTATCGAAAGGAGTGAAGGCACTGTTAGTCTGCATACCTTTTAGAGGCACTTATGTTCATCTGTTTAACAGATATTTTCTTTTGGGACAGTCCTGTACAGCCTTGTGGTTTTAAGTTAAAGTTGTTTGTGATAGAATAAACCTTTTTTCCACCCACTACCTGCTGCCCATTAAGTTGACTGCCATTTGTCTGTCATTTACAGCTTAGTGGGTGACAGCTGATTTCAGGAACCATCACTTAGGCAGCTAGCAAGGGTTTTCTCTTTAGTCCCATCATCTCTTGCACACACACACACTCACACACACACACACACACACACACACACACACACACACACACACACACACACACACACACACACAAAACTCATCCCTAACTAACCCCCTACTGTACTCACCCAGGCAGACTCACACACATGCACACACACACACACACACACACACACACACACACACACATACACTCACACACACACACACACACACACACACACACACACACAACTCATCCCTAACTACCCCCTACTGTACTCACCCAGGCAGACTAACACACACACACACACACACACACACACACACACACACACACACACACACACACACACACACACACACACACACACACATTCATACTTGACATCACTCGTAAGTCTGCATACATGGACACTTGCTTACACGTACATATACACAGAATACCTCCCAGCAAGACCACTACCTGTCTGCTCAGCTTCCTGGTAGTTACCTTTAATGTGATTTCTTCCACTGAAACTAATGGGTTAATGCAAACTTTTGGTGGTGTTAGCTGACATGGCTGGCAGTGCTGATTTAGACAGCCAAACAGTTATAGGAATCACTTGACTGATAAAACACTTACAACAGTCATTTCCATGGGAGAGAACATGACTTATTATCATGTGCTACTCATCCAGAATGCCTCATTAATATTAACGGTAAGTCAGAGGGAAAGCCCACCCACTTCTTCCACAGGGGTCCCTATCATAATACTGAAAACTCATTTCACTGAAACGTAAATTATCCACCCCATCTCACTGCAAACTCATTTCACTGAAAAGTGTAGACATGTATTCAATTGTATAGAAAGTATGCAATGGTGTCATTTGTTATTATAGGAGTTATCAGGGAAGTGAGTCTAGCACAATATGTGTGAACTGCAATGGTTAGCATCATGCTGTACCCCCTGATCTGTAGATGTCATTGTTTGTTGTCAAGCGCTGAAAACTGTGTGCAATGCTTTTTTTTTTTCTTTTCTCCACACCTGTGCAATCACAGGGTTAGTATATATAACTAAGAGCAGGTGGAGGTGCAGAGGGCATAGGTGCCAGAAGCTGTTAAAGACTGGGGGGGTGGGGGAAGGTGACAGGGGCACTTAGTGAACTAAAAAATGTAATTTTCCTATAACTATTTGCTACCACAACATAGGTTCACTTGGAGGACATTTTAGGCTTAGCCAATTTCCTTTTGGTGCTTGAATTAACATTTTCTGATTGGTCTTATCTATCCCCATGGCTGATAACTGTATATTAGCCCTAGTGAGAACTACTGTGATCATACCATAGATACTTTGAGGGGGCCATGTAAGGGATGCAGCATTTAGGAACTGCCTCTATCCATTAGTGGCATGAGGGGAAATCCTGGAGTATATTTTCTATTACCCATCCTTAGATCCAAGTTGCATTTGAATATGGATGGATGAGCTTTGCTTTATTTTTATGGATAGTCTGTTCTGGAACAGTGATAGCCTCTGTGATATATATCCATCTCTCCACAAGATTCAGTTTAGATACCTGGACTGAGTATTTCTGATGCCATTTGACTTTGTTCAGTAGGTCCATCTGTATTATGTCGGAGGATGCTTTGTATGCCAGACATGTCACCTCTAAGCACTCTGTAGGATACTGAGTATAGTAAATCTTTGAGGTGGTCCATGCAAGACCTATTGTTTAGGACTTGTATCCTTTTAGTAAGGTATCTATGAAGGTATTCCAATTGTTGCATGGGGCTGGACAGATACATGCCAAAGTGGGCATTATACAAAAATGATTGACATAATGAGAGCTTTGTAAAGGGGGACAACAACATCTTTAGATCTAGTCACAATCAATTTGTTTATAAGCTGTGCAATATAGAAAGGCTTTCTTATGACTCTGGGCACATGTTGGTCAAAAGTTAGGTCACTGTACACACAAGTTCCCAAATGCCAAACAATTGGATCAGTTCTCAGAGGGCATTGTCATGATTTTGACACCAGTTATTATTTGGGACAAACCTTCCTGCATGATAGTTAAGTCATTTGGGGATTCAATAACTTCTCCTAGATTACAGTCATCTCAAACTTAGCTGGCAAAAACTCTTTGGTATTTCCTTTTACTTCTGAGATGTATATGCCAAAGAGAAAAAGTCTCAGCACCGAACCCTGGGGGACTCCATTGGTGACTGGTCTCCTCCCCTGTTTTGATCTCCTGTATCCTGTGAGCCAAGTTGGCAATGCAGCTGGTCATGTAAGTGTTTGCTCCTACATTATTCATCTTTTGTACTACACCTGAGTAGGGGATTGTGTCAATAGGCTTGGCCAGGTCAAGGTAATGTGGTATGAACTGTTTTACCTTCATCCATTGCTTTGGTAACAAGAGTAAAGCTTAACATTTGCCAATGATTTTGAATCTTTCACACTTTCCTCTGGGCTGTTTTCAAACACATTTTTATGGCCATGCATACAGGTATGTATTCCTTGATTCACCTTCCTGATTGTATTAAATTATATTCCTTGTATAATACAGCACCAGTTGTTAGACTTAAGTTAGAGCGCATTTTAAATTTATTGTTTAAACATTTTTCCAGTAGGCAATGAAACAAAAATGCATTAACCAATAATGACAAAACTGCCCTATTCAGAACATTTCCATCATAAAGGTCTACTTCCACACACAACTGCATTTTAAATTTATTGTTTGAACATTTTTCCAGTAGGCAATGAAGGAAAATGCATGCACCAGTAATGACAAAACTGCCCTATACAGAACATTTCCATGATAACAGTCTACTTCCACACACAATTGCATTTTAAATTTATTGTTTGAACATTTTTCCAGTAGGCAATGAAGCAAAATGCATGCACCAATGATGACAAAACTGCCCTATTCAGAACATTTCCATAACAGTCTACTTCTACACACAATATATAAATACAGAACCACAGTACTGCAAGCCATAGGCATGTTGCACAGCTTCTTGAACTTGTTTTCAACTGGGGGGGGGGGGCAAAAGGCCAAAAACCAGGGACACATTTAGAACATTGCTTGTATAATTTTGGAAAGTTCCTTGCATAAAATGTTGTGTTACCACCATGCATTTCACTGCCAAGTCTTGAACTCAGAACCCTGTACACTACAGTCAGAGCAACATACCACTAAGCTAAACCAGCAGTTTCTTGAAAGACAGGAAGACAAACATAAATGGCTATTATATCATTTAGTGAATTCAGTTCTCACTTCTCACCATAGCTCTCAACCTCTAAGCACAAAAATACAGAACAAAGCCAATAATGGGGGAATACAGCCCCAAAATAGGGACAGATTTCAAATACTGATTTTATAACCTTAGAAAATTGCTAGAATAAAAAGTTTTGTTTTACCACTCCTGAAAACCAGAAGAACAAAACAAAAATGTGAGGCATAAGTTCACAAGTGATGGTGGCTAGGGGCTTTAGGCTCTTTTTACCTTAAGGAGATCAAGGCATCCTGGGGCAGCATCATACCAATGCTGAGGGATTGCTTTCCCCTTAACCTCTAAACTCTCTCCCTCTGCATACAATTGTCATCTAAGGTTCGAGGTGCAGTGGGCATTGCGGCACATTGCTCTTGTCTCTGCATGTCACTTAGCCATAGCCACTATCCCCTGTGTACACAATTCATCCCACATGTCCCTATTCTCTACTAGGAATCAACCATAGAAATATGTCTGAGTGCAATCCCTTCTCTTGTCCCCTTGTTCCTCCCCCAAGATGGGTAACCTGATGTAGGTCACTCAATCTCACCACTTACCTGAGTCCTCAAGCACTCAAGCTGCTTATCAAACTCGGGTTATTTATGTCACAGTTAGGCCTTCAGCCTTCAGTGCCATGGAACTGGGGGTCAGTGTATTTAATACCTGACTACATGTAAAGGGAAATCTTCATAAAGGGCAAAAAGAAGTGGAGAAATAATTTCCTGTCTTGCACAACTGACAATAAAGAATGACTTGGAGCATGAAAGGACTTAAACAGTTTGCCTGATATTTTCATTTGTGTTCTGTATTATTGAATGATAGTAACTGCTTTTGATAATGCAAAATAAACATAATATTTGTATGAGGAAATATCCCACAAACTGTCAGTTTTTTCAATTTTCAAGAGATGTACCATTTTTCTGCAAGCTACTCCTGTTAAATGTTTTAAACTGCTTTGCAATAATCATGCTGTTTCTGACACCAGCTTTCAGTCCCTAATGTAGTATACAGTAAGTTACTTCATTAACACAACTTTCAGTGTATCCAATCAGATGAAGATATTGCCAGCCGCTGCTATAATGTCCTAAAGAATTTGTTGTATTGGCCAGGTTATACAGGTAAATGCAATGATTTTAAATTGCATGTTGCATTTTCTTCAGCCACTGAAAGTCTTATATTCTGTCATTCCCTCATACGATAGTAAGGATAAACTGGTGAATATTTTGGGAGTGAGAGATCAAGTCAGATAAGGTCAGATAAACAGTGGGAAGATTTTGAACAACGTATGTTTTTGTCATTTTTACTGTACACCTTATGGAGAGGAGAGCATTGGCTGAATTACTATTTCTCATGAGGCAAAATAAGTAATGAGGTTACCCAGGCTAACTATTTAAGTATAATGATTGCCATTTCTTTTCAGGAAAGCCTTCCAGACTGTGATTTATTCATATTTGAGAGGCACAAACCACTTGATGAGCAACTTAAATAACATATTATCAGAAATTAGTTATGGTGGAGTGGAGGTCAAACAGAAAGAAGAATCTTAGCATTTGTAATTGTTTAGCTGTCATGAGACACTTATATTTAAAAGAAGTAAGAGATATGCATGCCAGTGCAAGTAATCATCCCAAAGACTGAGGCAGATAAGAATATTTAAATGAAGTAAGAGATATGCATTCTGGTGCAAGTAACTATCTCAAATAATGGAGAAGGTAAGATCTTTTTTTTAATTCTTTTTCTGACTTTCCCTTCCTGCTTGCCTACCATCTTTCCTGACAATATCAACAACATTTATTTGTTCCACTTATCTGAAAGCAAGAGCTGATTGCAGCATGACTGTTTTCCAGGGAACTTTTGGGGGACTTTTTTGATGCTTGCTAAAACCCACTTCATTGAAAGTTGATGTCCATAAAATGAAGACTTACTAGTATGTTCTTAAATGCATGCATGTTTCTAAACATGCTCAGTGATCACTACTGCACATACTTAGTAGATTCAAGGGATGTCTCTAGACCATATACTGCTTGCTGTAACACCCATCCTACAATGGGTGTCAGCAATGCAACAGATAAGACTACCTTCCCATGATAGGATAGCCAAATTTGTCCTCTTATTCCCACTCACGCTGGTTGGCACTTCTATCACCAAAATTGCAAAACAGTCTCAGGTTATCTGGGGGTTCTTTGCTCTATAAAGATGGTTAAACTGAACCAAGATAGATCTGATGGAAATCCATATTAGGAAAGGTTGCATTCTTTTATGTTCTGATTTGAAGTACAAACATTATATTAGTTCACATTTCCGCATTCTTTACACATTTTGTGGCTAAATATGAACAAGCTTAATATAGACAAACTGTACACATATAAAATTATTGTCTAAGATGGAAGCTGTGGTTACTTATCTACAAAGTGCAAACAAACATTTCAGAAAAGATGGCCACTGAAGAGGTGGGATGACCCCTGTCTGGGGCAGTGATCAAGGAGCCTCAGTCCTCACCACTGACACCAGTGGGAGACCGTTCACTTTCAGATAAATAGATACACACAGTATTTCTAGATGCAGCTCTCTGCACCAAGTACAATTTCCCTTAAGACCACACAGGGAATGCAGTCAGCATAGGGTCTGGGTTTCTATATATCTGTCTCCCTCCAGGACCCCAGTAAGGCTCCCTACTAGCACAGCTACAGAGTTAAATTTTCAGCTAAATGTCCAAGCCAAGTCTTCCAGCACCCTCTCTGTGAAACCAGTGCTTCACACACGCACACACACACACACACACACACACACACACACACACACACACACACACACACACACACACACACACACACACCTGGGAAAGGCTGGCAGAGATTTACTTGCTGTACTCTCTTCTGCTCAGAGTATAAGGTAATTATCACTGCCACCAGACACTCCACAATCAGCTACTCTAAGGCCCTTAACTAAGGGTGTCCAATTATACTATGTAATATTAATACTAATACAAATGGTACTAGTTGACCAAGACAGCTAGTCCTTCTGGAGTGGCCCACACAGTGTCACCAAATAAATATAAGCACTCTCAAAGATTAAATACTTTCTAAAAGGACTAGTCACGAAGTTGTAAATATATTTAATAATAAATAATAAAAGAATATATAAAAGTACTGAATATATATTTACATTAACCACAGAGTTCAAATTACAGGAAATATTGAAAATAACATTGATGGGCAGACTCAAACAAATAAAGAAAAACAATATCTAAACTAAGCTTCACTATAATTTCCTGACTGAATCTAGAATTACTATTCCCTACTTACTTAATAGAGCAAGGCAGATGATGTGGTGAATGGTCCTTCTTTTATCATCCCCAAGACAGAATACTCAATACTGAGAGATTTCTCTTTGTAATATATAAAATGTCCAAGATGGCTGGCAGAATTACCTCATCTGGTCACCTGACTTTAGGTTCTCGCACTATTCCCCTTTGAAGCTTGAGACAGGATGTTAGCATAGATGTGATAAGATGCATATCTAAAGTTTTGTTAATGTTTATGGCAGTGCCTGGGGCTTCACCTCTTTTTACTGAGATAATGAACAAAGGCTTCTTCCAGACATGCCGCCTCTTGTCATATTCAGAGCTGTGAGATAAGCACTTCCATGGCCCAACAGGTGGTCCTAGTAACATTATTTTTCTTAAGGTAAGAAGTAAGCTAGCTGTTTAACCCCTTCTCTTCTAATGTGCTTTGCTAACATATATACATACAGTCTCACATGTATATTCTTTCTCTGTCCAGCAAGACCCACTGTTGATGCATTTTTTAACACTAGCAACTTTAGAAACACATTTTAATTTTCAAATGCCATACAGTTCTAATACATTTGTAACATAAGCATCTGTACAAATCTGTTTGGTATTCAAATGCCATACACCTCTAATACATTTGTAACATAAGCATTTCGGCAAATCAGTTTGATATTCAAATACCATATAGTTCGAAAACATTTGTAACACAAGCATCTTGTATAAATCAGTTTGATATTCAAAGGACATATCATTCTTTACAGAACTTTAGCTGGCTATGTTGGCACTAGCTCATATCGTCACATCTCTCCTACTTCAAAGACTCAAGCTAGTTTTTCATGTGACTCTTGAGAAATGGTGCTTGAGAGGAATAAGCATATCTGGGAATGTGTTACCCTATTCCCTGTCTTGAAAGCCCATCTGCATTTGCATTGCTGACCCCACTATGGTGCAGCATTGTCATATCATAGAGCTGCAACCCTAGGCTCCACCATAGTAACTTGGAATTTTGCTGGCTGGCTCCCTATAGCTATGGATCCCCCTCAGACTCC
Organism: Protopterus annectens; assembly: GCF_019279795.1. NCBI lineage: Eukaryota > Metazoa > Chordata > Ceratodontiformes > Protopteridae > Protopterus > Protopterus annectens. Next base: position 1,209,619,540 of record NC_056725.1, read on the forward strand.
TCCTGCCTCCTAATGCAAATAGCACAAGTTCCTCCCTGTCATGGTAAGATTTCATCATGTTAACATGGTACAGTCTGTGCTCCTGCCTCCTGCCTAGCAGTTCTACCACATAGTGAACATCATTGAACTTCCATACCACTTTGAAGGGTCCCTCCCAAGCTGCCTGCAGTTTATTGTGTCTAACAGGAATGAGAACCATCACCTGTTGCCCCACAGCATATTCTCTGGCTCGATGCATTCCTTTCATACCAGACCTTTTTCTGCTGTTGGGCTCCTGCCATGTTCTTCTAGGCCAGGCCCATGAGCTCCCTGAGCCTTGTCCTGAGTTTTAGGATATATGCCACAACAGACTCCTTGTGGGATTTGCACTCACCCTGCCACTCATCACAAATCAAATCAAAAGGTCCCCTCACCCTATGCCCATACAGCAACTCAAAGGGTGAAAAACCTGTGGATTCCTGGGGTACCTCTCTGTAAGCAAACAGCAGATGAGGCAAACATTTGTCCCACTATCTCTTAAACTAGTCTGCAAATGCCTGTAGCATGATCTTTAGTGTAGAGTTTAACCCCTCCACAAGGCCATTAGCCTGCAGGTGGTAGGTGGGTGATGTTTAGGTCCTTCACCCCACAGTGCTTCCACAGACAATCCAGCAGGTCTAACATGAAATTGGCACCTCTGTCAGTTGGTATTTCTTTTGGGAAACCTACCTTGCTGAAAATCTCTAGCAAAGCATTTGCCACCTTTTCTGCCTTGATGGAGGACAGAACCACCACCTCAGGGTATCTCGTAGCATAATCTACTACCACTAGGATATACTTCTTCCCTGTGAAACTTGGGTTCTCAGTGGCCGCACAAAATCCATAGCTACCCTCTGAAATGGCTCCTCAATCACAGGCAAAGGCATCAAAGGAGCTCTGACCTTATCTCATGCCTTGCCTACTTTTTGGCATTGCTCACAGGTCTTGCAGTACCCTGTTACATCCCTGGCAATCCCAGGTCAATAAAGGTTCTGCATAATAAATCTCTTTGATGCTTTATGCCCATATGGCCTGCAAAAGGAATGTCTTGGGCTATGGCTAGAATTGCCAGATGGTAGGCTGTGGGCACTACCAGCTGCTGTATTCCCTCACTTTCTAGCCCTCACTCAGGGGTCCACTCTCTATACAGTAACCCTTTGTTCCAGTATACAGACTCCCCTTTTACTTGAGAATCAGGTGCCTCCCTAGCTACCTCTATCAAACCTTGGAATGTAGGGTATGAGAGCTGAGCCTGTCTAAACTCTATTTTTGTGAGTTTTCCCAGTTCCCCTTCCACTGGAACTTTGGTATCTTCTGACAGCAGTGCCTCACTGTCAACCTGGGTACTACCACTCACCTCTGCCCTTGTAGTCACCCTGTCCAAGGGAACATCAGTACCTACCAGCAGCTGTGACTCATCTTCAGTCTAACTGTTACAGGGCAGCTCCCTCCCTGAATTAGCCACATCACCAGTCCTGGCTTCAGGGGTGCGGTCTGTCTGGGTCTCCCCCAGGCTACCAGGTGCACATGCCTGTCTCCAAGCCTGACTGTGTGTCACTGCATGCACACAAGGTACTGCTTTATCAAAATCCTCCCCTATCAAGATATCTTCATAGGTTCATAGATGTGTACTAGGCTAATGGCCCTGGAGCCTTTACAAGCCTAGCCCATAGAAGTGCCCTGGCATCGTGCCACCTGACATTAGTTCCCAGTGCCTCTATCAAGTAGAGCCACCGGAGTGATCCCCAGTGTGAACTTTGTATTACCCATTCACTCATCAAGATTTCTCTTGAAGAGGGACAGCAAGGTGTTCTGCTTCACATGTATGTGAAGTCTATTGCAGAGCATGGGTAGTCTCTGGGTGAGGAACCTGTCCCTCCAGCATGTTCTGTTGATTGTGATAATGAGGATGAGGTCTCTGGAGCATGTGGTGCAGAGGGATTTCTTTAGATGTAACATTTCTAACAGAGCTGGGTCAGACATGGCTTTATAAGTCAAGCAGAGATCGCCTCTAAGTAGGAGGTATGAGACAGAGAATTGCTGGAGTCTTTTGAGTCTGTCCATGTAGGACATGTGTTTAATGTCTAGGATTCTCTTCATGAGGTACTTCTATGGCCTCACCAGCTGTTGCAGGTGTCTAGTGAGGTAAATGCCAAATGGGGTATTATACTCGATGATTGGTCTAATGAGGGAAGAGTAGAGAGAGATGATTACCTCTTTCTTCCTGGATGCAAAACCCTTGGTAATGAGATGTGCCACATAGAAGGACTTTCTGACCACAGTGGCAATGTGGTGGTCAAAGAAGAGGTTGCTGTCAACCTGCGTCCCCAGAGCTCTTATAATGCCTTCAGTGTTCACTGGGCTCCCATTGATGTGGTAGTTACTGAGAACGGAATTTTTACCGAAGGGGATGATGACGCATTTTTTGGCATTAAGCTTAAGGCCATGGTTTCAACACCAGTCATTGGTCTCAGTGTGGCCTATCTGTATGATGTCTGCATCACTTGGGGAGTTAATAATGGCTCCCAGCTTGCAGTAGTCTGCTGGGTTATCCTCAAATTCACTCAGTTGCTTGCTTCCTTTTCCACCCTCTCAGTCAAGATGAACCCTGGCCAAAACATTTGGAATGGGAATCCTTAAATCTCTGACTGTAGTGGAGTGCCCAAGCAAGTACTGCTCCTCTTTAACCACTGCAGGCTTCACAATGGTTATATCAGAAGCTGTGTCTCTCTTGGCAGTGGCCTGTTTTCCATTCAACAAGATAGGATACAAATTCTGGTGGTAGTTTGTTACCCCTGTTGTCTCCAGAAAACTTACCACTGGCATTCTGTTATTCTCACTTGCCAGCTCCCCCACCTTTTTTCCCCCAAATTGCCTCTATGGACATCTATTTTCTACATGGCCCAACTGGTTACATTTAAAACATCTGAATGTAGGCCTTGGCCATGTACCTGAACTAGTGGCTTTCCCTGTTACTGTTGAATACTGCTGAGGTGGTTTAGCCTGCCCCCCATGAGTTGTCTTATATCCATGTGCAGCACTGGATATCCCTTTCCTATGCAGTGATGCCCTGCTTCCTAAGAAGAGATCCCCCCTTTTCCCCAGCTCATCTGCAGAGTTGCATTCCTTGTCTGCCAACCAGATTCTCATGTCCTCAGGCAAAGTGCTAAGGGCTTGCTCCCTCACCAAAAGGTCTGCCAGCCCTTGAAAAGTGGTGACCTGATAGCCACTCACCCACCTATGAAAATAAGTGCTTAGTTCAGCAATATAATCACATACACTTTCATCTGCCTTGCATCTATGTTCACAAAATTTTTTTGTGTAAGCCTCAGGTGTTAACTGAAAACATTGTAATAAACAGTGCTTAACTTTATCATAAGCTAAACAATCAGTATCAGACAATTGGAAACAACAGTTATAGCTTTACCATGGAGTAAGGGGGTGAGGAACTGTAGCTGGAGCCCTCGGTCAACATTATACTGTTTGCATAGTCTTTCAAATATATGAATAAAACATTCAAAATTATCACCTTCTTGGTACTGAGGAAGAAGTTTACTTACCTTTATTGCTTCTGGGGTATGGTTACTCTCTCCCCATTACCTCCATGACCCTGGCAGAGTGTCAGCATTTCCTTTTCACGTTGACTCTGCCTCTCCTTTTCTTTGACTTCCAAAATCTCAGTTACTCTTTATCTTCAGCCTCCAAATGCCACATTCTCTCTGCTGATTCTAATACCAACTATTTGTCTACCAGTTCAATCCTCTTTAACTCAAGACGGGTTTTTAAGTCCTCTGAGGAAAAGGTGAAGTGTTCTGTTTCTGAGAGCTGTACATCTGCAAGGCCATACTGGTTGTCTACCTGGTTGCTGGTCTGTGCTGCAGCTGTGATTAAGGCTGCAATCATTTCCTATTTAGTGAGGTTGTCATGCAGCAGTCCTTTGGCTTGGCACATTTCAGCCAGCTAGTTCCTTGTCAGCTTGCCATAATCCTATGTTGACATCCTTGCCTGCCTTCCCCGACTAAACTAAGATAAATAAAATACTAAATAAATAAAACTGCAGTGAAAATGAAACTGTGTATGTTTACCTTGTGGCTGCTTAGAGTACAAACACCTTCTTTAGTGAAAACTGCTTACAGGCCATAGAAGTTCAAATAATATCCCACCACTGCTCATCAATATGTGACATCTCCTCTCTGGGCCAGTGATCAAGGATCCTCAATCCTCACCACTGACACTGGTGGGAGACCATTTACTTTCAGTGAAATAGATACACACAGTATTTCCAGATGCAGCTTTCTGCACCAAGTACAATTTTCTTTAAGAGCACATAGGGAATGCAGGCTGGAGTCTGGGTTTCTTTATATTTGTCTTCCACCAGGGCCCCAATAAGGCTAACCAATAGCACAGCTACAGGGTTAAGTCCTCAGCTGAGAGTCTAAGCCAAGTCCTCCAGTACCCTCTCCGTGAGACCAGTGCTTTGTGTCCCTGCTCCAAGTAGCTCACACACACACACACACACACACACACACACACACACACACACACACACACACACACACACACACTAATACATGTATGCTCACGTGTGCACGTGAACAAACACACACACACACACACACACACACACACACACACACACACACACACACACACACACTCACACTGTGAGATTTGATCTTTCACACACAAACGCACACATCTGGGAATGGCTGGCACAGATTTACCTGCTGTGCCCCCTTCTGCCCAGAGTATAAGGTAGTTATCACTGCCGCCAGACACTCCACAATCAACTACTATAAGGCCCTTAAAGGGTGTCCAATTATACTGTATAATATTAATAATAATATAAATAGTAGTAGCTGACCAAGACAGCTAGGCCTTCTGGAGTAGCCCACACATTGTCATCAAATAAATATAAGCACTCTGAAAGGTTAAATACTATCTGAAAGGATCAGCCCGAATAAAAAGTTTTAAAAATATTTAATAATAAATAATAAAAGAACATAAAATGCTGAATATATATATTTACAGTAAACCACAGAGTTCAAATCACATGAAATATTGAAAATAACATTGATGGCCCGACTCAGACAAACAAAGAAAAACAATATCTTAACTAAGCTTCACTATATTTTCCCTAACTGAATCTAGGAGAATTGCTATTCCCTACTTACTTAATACAGCAAGGCAGATAATATGGTGAATGGTCCTTCTTGTTGTCATGCCCAAGACAGAATATGAAATACTGAGAGATCTTTCTTTGTAATATCTAAAATTTCCAAGATGACTGATAGAATGACCTAATCTGTTCACCTGACTCTAGGTGCTCACACTTTTCCCCTTTGAAGCTTGAGACAGGATATTAGCATAGATGTGATAAGATGCATAGCTAAAGTTTTACTAGTATTTATGGCAGAGCCTGGGCCTTCCCCTTTTTTTACTGAGCTAATAGGTTCATATCCTCCCAACCTAATGAATGAAGTCTTCTGCCAGACATGCCATCTCTGGTCCTATTCATAGCTGTGAGATAAGCACTTCCATGGCACAACAGGTGGTCCAATTAATAGTATTTTCTTAAATTAAGAAGTAAGCTAGTTGTTTAACCCCTTCTCTTCCAGTGTACTTTGCTAACATATATACATACAGTCTCACATCTATATTCCTTCTCGGTCCAGCAGGACCCACTGTTGATACATTTTTTAACAATAGCATCTTTATAAATATATTTTGATTTTGAAATGCCATACAGTTCTAATACATTTGTAACATAAGTATTTGTGCAAATCAGTTTGATATTCAAATGCCATACAGTTTGAATACATTTGTAACACAAGCATTTCATATAAATCAGTTTGATATTCAAAGGACCTTCTTTGCAGAACTCCAGCTGGCTATGCTAGTAGTGCACTAGCCCATATTATCACAGAAGGTACTATATATCTATATCTCTATATCTATATCTATCTATATATATATATATATATATATATCTATATCTCTATATCTATATCTATCTATATATATATATATCTCATAGGTTCATAGGTTCTTAGGTAGGTACTAGGCTATTGGCCCTGGGGCCTATATAAGCCTAGCCAAAAAGGTTCCCTGGCTTTCGCCACCCAAGAAAATTATTTTCCTGTGCCCCTGTCAAGCAGTTCTGCAGAAGTGATCCCCCAGGTGAATTTTCTATTTCCTATCCAGTCGTCAAGATTTTTCTTAAAGAGGGCCAATGAGGAGCTTTGCTTGACATGAACGGGTAGTTTGTTCCAGAGTATGGGAAGTATCTGGGACAGGAATCTATCCCTCCAGCATGTTCTGTTTATTGTGTTGACAAGGTTTAGGTCCTTGGAGTATGTGGTTCAGAGAGATTCAGATTTCTTTAAGTGTAGCAAGTCCAACAGCTTTGGGGTTGACATAGCTTTGTATGTTAGGCAGAGATCGCCTCTGAGTGGGTGATATGCAATGGAGTAGAGCTGGAGTTTTTTGAGATGGTATGTGTATGGCATCTGTTTGAGGCCGGTAATCATCTTAGTGAGATATTTCTGTGGCCTTTCCAATTGTTGTAGGTGACTTATGAGATATATGCCAAACAAGGCATTGTACTCTATAATGGGTCTGATGAGGGATGAGTAGAGAGGAACAATGACCTCCTTTTTTCTAGAAGAGCTCTTTTGTGATGAGGTGTGCCATGTAGAAGGATTTCCTGACTACCTTGGCGATGTGGTTATCAAAGGAGATACTACTGTCCACCTGTGTCCTGAGGACTCTTTTCATACTTTCAGTGATTAGTGAGCTACCGCCTATGTGGTAGTTCATGGGTACTGAGTTTTTCCCAAAGGGGATGACAATGCACTTCTTGGCATTGAGCTTGAGGTCATGATTTTGATACCAAGTATCTGTCTCTGTGAGGCCCTTTTGTAGAATGTCTACATTATTAGGTGATTCTATTATGGCTCCCAGTTTGCAGTCATCTGTGGACTTTGTTAGCCAAAGACCTTCTGTGTTGGCCTGCACTTCAGAGAAGTAGATGCCGAACAGGAGAGGACCCAGGACTGAATCCTGAGGTACTCCACACGTCACTGGACTGAAGTCGGACTTGGAGTCGGCTACTTTTACTGTGTGGGTTCTGTCAGTGAGCCAATTGGCCACCCATCTTGTGACATAGGGATTTATGCCCAGTTAAGTGAGTTTATCTATAATTTCAGAATGAGGGATGGTATTAAAAGCCTTAGCGAGTTCAAGATAGGCTGTGTGTACTACCCTGCCCTCGTCTATGGCTCTAGTGACTGCTTCAAAGAAGTCATTCAGGTTTAGTAGACATAATCTACCTTTCACAAACTCAAACTGAATGGGGTCCAGGGTTTGGAGGTTACCTATGTCTTTGTTTATAAGCTCCAAGATGATATGTTCCATGGCCTTGCAGACCCAGCTTGTCAGGCTAATGGGGCAGTAGTTTCTGAGGTCTGTGGTGACACCCCCTTTGTGGAGTGGGATAACCATTGCTGTGTGCCATTCAGTAGCTACATAGCCTGAGGTGACGCTATGACTGAACATGGTACTTAGGTGGGGTGCCAGTTCGTTCTGCAGTTCATGCAGTATGTAGCCTGGGATGTTGTCTTGTCCCATGGATGCTGTGTTCTTGGCTTTGGAGAGTGCGGTCTTTACTTGTTCATCCATGATTACAGGGGCTTTACATTCTTACGGTATTAAGATGGGCCCTTTGGAGGGTGAGAGGGGGGTAAAGTTAGCACTGAACTTATCTGCCAGGATGTTGGCAATATCGGTTGGTTCTGTATATTTAGTACCATTATGATGTAGCTCAGAGCAGATCTCAGTGTTGCCATTGAGATTCTTGACATAGCTGTAGAATGCTTTGTGGTTGTTTTTGGAATCAGTGGTGATTTTATTTTCATAACTGGCTTTAGAGGATTTTATGAGGGATCTCAGCTTCTTGTTGAGGCTGACCAGGGAGTTCATCCAATCTTGGGATTTTACTCATTTTTGCAACAGCTTCTTCCTTCTGTTGTAGAGTTTGTTTATGGCTGGGGACCACCAGATTGGCTTCCTTTTTTTGGAGGATAGCATCTTGGTTCTGTTGGGGATGGCACGATCCATGCACTCGTGTATGTGCTTATACAGTGCATTTGTGTAAGATTCAGCAGTCATACCTCTATTTTCTGTTTGCATGGGTGTTGTGAAGTTTGCCACTTCTGTCTTAAGAAACATGAAGTTGGCTTTGGAGTAGTTTCTGATGGTGGTTTCCTTAATGGGGGTGGGGGTGGGGTGGGATATGGATGTCTAGGGTGATTTGCTTTGTGGTTGGATTTGACCAGCGAGAAGATGACCTCTGGCGTGGAACACCGGTTACCCATATTGGTAATGACCAGGCCCAGGATATTGCTGCCCCTGGTGGGGGTGTGCACAAGCTGATCCAAGGCATTGGAATTTATGAATTCCAGAAAACGTTGAGCGAATGTGTTGGTACATGAGTAGATTTCCCAGTCGATGGTGGGGTAGTTGAAATTGATCATAATTAAAGGTATTGGATTGTACCTTAATATTTTCCAGTATCTTAAGAAATGAAAAGTGGGAATCCTGGGGTATGGTGGGGGATCTGTAAGAAGCTACAACCTGGATTGCTGTCTTGCCCAGTGTTAGTTGCACTTGGATAATTTTGGATGCATTATGTTGAACAACTAGCTTGGAGGTGTGGATATCCTTAATGAATATGGACATGCCTCCACCTTTAGTGTTTCGGTCCAGGTTAGGTGGCTGAAAGGTGTGGTATGAATTATAGCCTGGTAATGCAGGGGTGCTCTCTGGAGACTTGAACCAGGTCTCTGTCACTGCACAGATGTCGATGTTCTCTATTTTAAGGAGTGACTCAAGTGAGTGTATTTTGAAGTTTAGACTTCTAGCATTGAGTAGCATTACCCTCACAGTTTGCTTGCTTGTACCTGTTACAGTGGTGAAATTAGCATTTGTACCTTGCCTAATAAAGGCACTATAGGGGTAGCAAGAGTCTTAGCCAGTATACGGAATCCCAGGGGTGACAGGTGCAGGCCATCACTGGCAAAGCATCGTGGTCTGTTGACCATGTCGTCCCAGGCAGACAGATACTGGATCCCCATAGAATGACACCAGAAGCTTAGCCAATTGTTGACGTCAGTCCTTTTGTCCTTGTATTGTGGTATCATTCTGGGCAATGGCAGTATGCTACTCAGGGCTAGGGTCATACCTGTCTGGGCTACAAGATCCGAGAGTTCCCCCATGTCTCTTTTCTTGTAGTCCAGGGAGGTACATCTCAGGTCATTCACACCAACATGGACAATGACAGAGTCATATTTGTACTTGTTGTGGAGTGATCTGAGTGCATGCGTTAATGTTCAGATCCTGGCACCCGACAGGCAGTTGACAGGAACTTTCTCCTTGTTTAGCCTGGTGAGTGGGACATCAGTGTGCCTGACTATAGAGTTACCTATGACTAGTGTGCTGAGTACGTTGTTTTGCCTTATGGGCTGAGGTTGAGTGGCACACTGATTTTGTGGGCTATGTGTCATTTGGGTAGTGTTGGGGGGTGGTGGTTGTCTGTGTTTCAGCTTGGGAGGTCTCTGTTGCTTGGGCAGATTTTTATTGAGAGCCTCCAAGAATGTGGGTGTGTGCTTTGTGTTTCTATGTGTGGGTTTTGGTAGTCTGGGTTTTGAAGGACTATGTGTTGAGTGTGGTGTGGTGCAGGTGTTAACCTTCTCCTCTTGACTGTCTAGTTCAGTCTTGGCTGGAGAGAGCCTGGCTTCCAGTTTGGCTATATAAGTGCATCTCTCACAGGTTGTAATGTTGGGTGGTAGGAGGAGTGGGGTGTCAGTGTACATGAGGCAATTGCTACATTACCCCAAGATGCCCAGATTCATCAGGGGGACAGGAGAAAACACAGTGAGCTGACCCATGAACATGCCTGGATAGGTGTTAATAATTTAAGTACTAAGAACTGTTTTCCTCTTGACAACTGAGGAAAGTTGAGTGCTGTAGTAATTTGTAATTTATTTAGTACTTGCAATGAGTTCTGAGCAAGTGCTGAGCACAATGAAATAGTTCTGAGTACTGAAACTAAAAAAAAAAAAACTGGCTAGTTCTAGCTAAAGCTAGCTAGTTTTAGCACTAATCTTGAGAAGAGAAGCAGGCCATGGCCTGTTTGGTGATCCACAGTCTTGTCCCAGATGATGTAAGGGTCTGCAGGCTTGTAGCCTTTTTCTGCTAGATGCCTCGAATAGCAACCAGACCAATCAGGTATGTTAAACACAGACGCTCACTCTTCAACACTCTATCTATATATGTATCTATATATATATATATATATATATATATATATATATATATATATATATATATATATATATGTATTTCAAAAGTAAAGACTGTCACAGTGGAGCGAAGCATGGACTCCTCACTCATAGGTAAACAACTCTACAGTGTAAAGACGACTCTTTGATGTAAAAATCGGACAAATAGTTTTAATATGGTTAGTTATATTGTCGTTTGTTTATGGTCTGAAGAAGCCACTTAGATAGTGGTGAAAGCGCTAACCATATTAAAACTATTTGTTCGATTTTTACATCAAAGAGTCATCTTTACACTGTAGAGTTGTTTACCTATGAGTGAGGAGTCCGTGCTTCACTCCACTGTGACAATCTTTACTTTTGGAATATTTAATATCATGTTACACAGTGGACCGTTTATCCGTTGGGTGATTTGTGTTATACTATATATATATATATATATATATATATATATATATATATATATCTGAGTCTATGACAGACACTTAACATATCAAAACTTTGAGTGCCTGTCCTGTCATACATATAAATCAGGTTGAATCACAGAGATTCAAATACACTCTAATCCAAATCACAAAGATTTGAAAATAAACTAAATGTATTTATTGCAGGGGGTCAAACTCCCCTGAACCCAGACAACCCCCTAGTAATTAGATATACCAACTCAGTACAGTGGGAAAAGTTTAAATTCCATGATGTGTATATGTGTGTGTGTGTGTGTGTGTGTGTGTGTGTGTGTGTGTGTGTGTGTGTATATATATATATATATATATATATATATATATATATATATATATATATATACGTGCACACACACACATATATATATATATATATATATATATATATGTGTGTGTGTGTGTGTGTGTGTGTGTCATATCTGCAGTTAAGATGCACTTGTTAAAACGTTTCCAAATTATCCCACAGGTGCATGTTATTGTTTTTGAGCAACATAATTCTCATAATGAAATTCTGTAAAGATTTTGCAACTACAGAAGGATATTACTGACATTTCAGCAGGATGCTATATTGGGTTGACATAACTATGTTTACCTGCCAACCTAGTAATCTTCATGACTTCACATATGCGTGCGAGTTTGTAGTACTGGTGCGACTCGAGGCTAAATAGACACTCCCTCACTTGTGAAAAAACACACTGAAGGCTACATCTGTATTGCTCTGTGAAAGAAAGTTACCTGCAGTCCCAGCGTTCAACAGCTTCAGAATGGTCAGTTCCAATGACGACTCAGTGATTGTACAAATCCTGCTGATGAGCATGGATATGTGATACTGCACACCACGACCAGACAAAAGTTTATATTTTTCTGCTTGTATTTATACTAATAAAATGAAAATGATGTCACAGTACAGTGGTTGGTTAAACAGACATGAGGCAAACATCATTTAAATTTTAAAGAAAAGATTACTCAACAGATTAGTGTATCCATTGAACTTACTGCGAATGATTACCACATATAATCTGGTAGGCTATAAACTGCTCTCTGACAAAACTAGTTACATTTTATGGCGGTATTGCTGTTACCTTTTTAAATAAGCATGACATGATCAATTAGCATGGTGCTAAGATCCATTCATTCTGCTTCCAGGAGGTTAAAAATAAGAAAACAGAGTCATTGCATTCTTCCTCTACAGCCAGATCCATGTTGCAGCTCCTGACAGTCTTTAATACATCCATGGAATTATTTTATAGGAAGAGCTTTTATTTTCACTGAGCTGCAAATTTAAATTATATGAAAGCCAGTGTGTCTTCTCCTGCAAAGAGGAACATGGCTAAGGAGCTAGGTGTGTTCATGAATTTCTTAGCATTATGTATTGATTATGAACACCCAGGGGAACTGATCATGATGTAGACGTGCATATGAAATGTTCAGGCACTTTAAACTACGGTGTAACTCAAATTTACTCTGAGACTGAGAAACGCAACTGCTTAACAAAATAATGCACTTCTAATCACCATGTGTCTATTTGGCCATCCATATAAGATAGAAGTAAAATACTTACATAATGGGACTACATTAAAACACTTGAAACAGTGCTTTTGACTTTCACAAAAGAGTAAATTTTATACTGAATGTCTTGATTCAATGTAGTCTACAGGGAATATGTGGAATATGTTCTGTAAATGCATTTTTGTACTAAAAATAAAATAATCTGAGAGATTATTTCACAGTTTTACAGCACATGAATGGTCTCTCAGGAGTGAAGACCTGCCTGGTATGTTTGCTGGTTTTAAAGGTAGTGTTCTGTAAAATGATTGGGTGGTTGTGAAAAAAATGATGGTTAAATTTTCTATTGCACACGATAGCTTGCATTATTCATGAGTCTGTGAAATAAAAACCTCATCCTAGAAAATGAATGCCTTTTTATTTCTCATTATACTGTCTTAAATATGGGCTTTGCAAAATATTTCTCAAGCAGTAAAACATAAAGGTAGAGATTCAGAAATAAATCACGATATTTAGGGCAAAATGTCATGATTTTTTGACACTGCACAGGTTAGAGATGATTCAGAGACCCAGGTACAGTGGTCACACAAGGCCAGGATGTACTGTGGCCTGCATCACATGCTAATGACTATGGAAAGAGATGGAAATAAATGAGCAACATTATGATAATGAGCATAATGAAGAATCCAAATGAGAGCAAACAACACAACTGGATTCAGAAATGTATACAAACTGTGTGATGAGCTATGACTGCCATCTTAGTTCTACACCATAAAACTCCTGCTGAACAGAGTGACAGAGGCCATACTAATATGTCAGGGGTAGTAATAGGAATAGCAGAAATGTAAATGTTTAAGGTCATCCTTTCAAACAGTAGGCATAATGGTGCATGTCATCACCCTTTGCACTGCCAGTGGATTTGACTGCAACTAACAGTTCAACCCTTCCACAACACAAAAGTAGTCGACTGCCACACAGTAGCAGTCCACAACACAGAAGTAGTAGACTGCCACATAGTAATAATGCACAACACAGAAGTAGTGGACTGCCACATAGTAGCAGTCCACAACACGGAAGTAGTAGACTGCCACATTGTAAGAGTGAACAACACAGAAGTTGTTGAATGCCACTAGTAGTAGTCCAGTGGACTGCTTCTGTGTGGACAGAGATACCATACATAAGCTGGTACACATACACTGCCCTCAAATGTAAGCTTGTGGTATGAGTAGAATAGTAATTTCTGTGGACACAAAGATATGCACAACACTGATAACTCTTGGTACAAGGATCTTCCCATGGCAAAATAGGGAAACAGTGGTATTATCCCAGATAAATACTTCATGGATACTACTACAGTTTTTTGATGTCATATAGCATCAGGTGGAGGAACATATACACTTTTCATGTACCACAGAGGAGAGAAATAATGTTATGTGGACATTCTGTGACAAAGACAATTTTCTGGAGGTACTTGGTGCTAGTCACTGCACCCACATCACTGTCAAGGTTCCACCAAGGACACAGGATCAATTGTAAATTAACCTTAAGAGATTATACTGTATCAGCTGCCCCATGGTCTGCAATGCACAGACTAGAATACACAATATGTGAGTGTGTGATCCAGGCACTATGCACAATTCCCACACCTGACACATGTGCGACTTATATCATCAATTTATTTGAGGTGATTTTCTTCATGCATTACTAGATATGCCCTGTAGCCATGACTAATGACATCCATGCAAAACCCACTGACCTTAGTGAAGAATGCATATAACTACCTGTCACAAGCCCACACCATTTTCAAACACATGTTGATAGTGATAAAGACCCACTTCTGCTACTTACAGTGGATATAAAAAGTTTACACACCCCTGTTAAAATGCCAGGTTTTTGTGAGATATAAAAAAATGAGACCACAATAAATCATTTCAAAACTTTTCCCACCTTTAATGTGACCTATAACCTGTAAAAGTCAATTGAAAAAAAAATCTGTTAGGTGAAAAAATATAAAAAATAAAAAGTGTACAATACACTGGTTGCATAAGTGTGCACATCTTTAAACTAATACTTTGTTGTGTGTGCACACCCTTAAACTAATACTTTGTTGAATCACCTTTTGATTTAATTACAACATTCAATTTTCTTTGGTAGGAGTCTATCAGCATGGCACATCTTGACTTGGCAATATTTGCCCACTCGTCCTTGCTAAAGTGCTCCAAATCTGTCAGATTGCGAAGGCATCTTTTGTGCTCAGCCCTCTTCAGGTCACCCCACAGATTTTCTATTGGATTTAGGTCTGGGGTTTGGCTGGGCCATTCCAAAACTTTAATTTTCTTCTGGTGAAGCCATTCTTTTGTTGATTTGGATGTATGCTTGGGGTCATTGTCATGTTGAAAGGTGAAATTCCTCTTCATCTTCAGCTTTCTAGCAGGCACCTGAAGGTTTTGGGCTAAAAGTGACTGGTGTTTGGAATTGTTTATAATTCTCTCCATCTTGACTAAAGCCCCAGTTCCAGTAGAAGAAAAGCAATGCCAAAGCATCATACTGCCATGTGCTTCACCGTGGGGATGGTGTTCTTTTGGTGATGCAAAATGCTGTTTTTGTGCCAGACGTACCTTTTGGAAATGTGGCCAAAATGTTCAACCTTGGTCTCATTAGATCATAACAGATTTTCCCACATGTTTTTGGGAGACTTGATGTTTTGCAAATTTTAGCCAGGCCTGGATTTTTTTTATGCAAGAAAAGGCTTCCGTCTTCCAACCCTACCCCATAGTCCAGATATATGGAGAATATGGGAGATTGTTGTCACATGTACACAACCAGTACTTGCCAGAAATCGTGCAGTTCCTTCAGTGTTGCTGTAGATCTCTTGGCAGCCTCCCTGAACAGTTTTCGTCTTGTCTTTTCATCAATTTTGGAGGGATGTCCTGTTCTTTGCAACATCACTGTTGCCCTGGGTCTACTTTGTTTTGTTGAATCTCATTTCACTGAATTTCATTTCACCTCGACCACTTCATTGAAAACTCAAATTACTGAAAACTCATTTCACTGAAACTCATTTCACTGAACTGCAGTTAGTATATATGGCACTGTGTAGAGTACTGTAAGGCAAGTAAAAGGTATATGCCCTTTTCCCCACTGTAGTCCGATCCTGGAGTTAGTATATATAGTTACGTGAGTGTGGGGGGCATAGCCCCCAGTTAGTTTGAGTACATATTGTCTTCTGGAGAGAGTTAGTCATTGATGTTGCAACTATGCATGTCTACCGGTAAAACAGCAAAAATCAGGTATCAGAGCGAAACACAGCTGGTAAGTTTTAAAACACATCCAACGGCAGCAATTCCATCCAGTGCAAGTCTTTTATTGAAACAAACAGATAAATCTAGTAAGTGCTTTCACCCAACAGGGCTTCACCAGACCATAATGCATCACTGATAACAACTCCTTATATAGCAAAAAAGGCACCAAAAACTTGAATTCAAACATTTTCTTAAAGTGACAAGATCATAATCTTATCAAACATCTTATTCTAAAAACATTAATTGCATCACCATAAAAAATAAACATAAAACGTATAAAAAATATATGAAAACATATATAAAGAAATATATGTAAGAATATATATAAAATATATAAAAATATACATATTTTAATATACAAATACATAAATACTAATAGGAATATATGCTCAAACTAATAAATACTCTCATTTCATAAGGACACAAATTTCATGTGCCTATTATACACAATATATAATGATCTTCACCTGCTGGTGAACAATTGTTCTAGCTGAGCCTTCTAGACTTCAAAAAAATGGTTTCAGGGGCACCTTATCATTAAGACCTGGATACAATTCTGCCCTAAACCGAATTATCCATTTAGCCTCCTGCATTTCAGTATGGTTCCTAGTGTCACCCCCACTAGGACCTGTAAATAACATCTCAATGACTCTGAAGGTGAACATATGTGTGTTGCCTCTCTCCAGTACATGTTTAGATAGTGCATTGACTGTGGACTTAACTTTAATTTGATATATGTGTTCACGCATCCTGTCTCTGAGTTTTCTATCTGTCTTGCCCACATCGAATCCATCACATGCTACACAAGTAGCAAGGTAAACCATATGCTCAGACTGTCAAGTTGCAGAGACGTGGAACTCATAATTCATGCCATTTGAGGGGTGCACAAAATTACCACTGGAATTTATAAAGTGGCAAATATCACAACTAGTGCAAGGAACTGTACCAAAGGTATCATAAGCATTCTCCTTTTTACCTTTCTTAGGATAACACAACTTCTTCAGGTTGGACCTGTTGTTATACACAACACTTGGTGTGTCCCCTACCATCTCTCTAACCACTGGATCCAAAGTCAGCACCTTCCAGTGCGATCTAATGATGTTTTTAACACTGCCCATGTCCTTAGTGTAAAAAAGGGGGATCCTGACATTACCATTGTCCATAGTAACTATAGGGTACTCTGCTTCTAACTGATCAGAGGCTATTTCCTTAGGATCTGAAAAAAGGGGGTAGCCACATCCCTTCTTAAAGTGGAGATGCCAGCTATTCCCATCTTGATCTCCTCATCCTTATAAGCCCTAGACTTAAACCTCTCACATAGTTTCTCTAGTTCATTTTCAAAGCCTTCCTGAGATGGGTTATAACGAGAAGTCCTCATGGCTTGACCTCTAATCACATTTTTAAACACATAGCCCGGATGCATGTTATATCTTAGGTTTGTAGGTTCATAGGTAGGTACTAGGCTATCTGCCCGAAGGGATTTATAAGCCAAGCCGGAATGTGTCGGCTTTTGCCACCCCTTAGATTAGTTCCCTGTGCCTCTGTCAAGCAGAGCCATTGAAGTGATCCCTGGGTTAAACTTTCTGTTTCCCATCCACTCGTCAAGGTTTCTCTTGAAGAGGGTTAGCGAGGAGCTCTGCCTAATGTAGATTGGAATCTTGTTCCAGAGCATGGGAAGTCTCTGGGACAGGAATCTATCCTTCCAGTATATCCTATTTATTATTGTGGTGAGGTTTAGATCCCTGGAGCATGTGGCTCGAGGGGATATGGTTTTCTTTAGGTGGAGCATGTTCATCAATTCTGGGTGAGACATGGCCTTGCATGTCAGGCAGAGATCACCTCTGAGTAGGTGGTATGCAACCGAGTGCAACTGGAGTTTCTTCAGTCAAGCTGCATAGGGCATCTGCTTGAGGCCAGTGATCCTCTTGCTGAGGTACTTCTATGGTCTTTCAAGTTGTTGCAGTTATCTTGTAAGGTACATCCCAATTGGGGCATTGTACTCTATGATGGGTCTGATGAGTGATGCGTAGAGGGGCCCAATGACCTCTTTTGATCTGGATGCAAACCCTTTTGTGATTAGGTGGGCCACATAGAAGAATTTTCTAACCATTTTGGCAATGTAATTATCAAAGGAGAGGTTACTATCTACTTGGGTCCCCAGATCCCTTATTACGTCTTCCATATTTAGGGGGCTACCACCTATGTTATAGTTTGTGGGTACTTTGTTTTTTTCAAAGGGGATGACTATGCACTTTTTGGCATTTAGCATGAGGCCATGGTTTTGACACCAGGTATAGCAAGACCCTTTTGGAGGATGTCTGTGTCAGCTGGAGAGTCAGTTATAACCCCTAGTTTGCAGTTGTCTGCGAACTTGGTCAGCCATAGTCCTCCTGTGCTTGCCTGTACCTCTGAGAAGTATATGCCGAACAGGAGGGGTCCTAGAACTGAGCTCAGGGGAAGGACACTTGTAACCGGTTTAGAGTCAGACCTAGCTCCTGCAACTCTTATCATGTGGGTTCTGTCCATGAGCCAGTTGGCAACCCATCTCGTGACATAGGAGTTTATGTTCAGGATGTTAAGCTTGTCTATAGTGAGTGGGGAATGGTGTCGAAGGCCTTTTCGAGGTCTAGGTAGGCTGTGTGGACCACCTTTCCCTCGTCTATAGCCTTGGTAACTATCTCAAAGAAGTTCACCAGGTTTAGGAGGCATGACCTGCCCTTAACAAAGCCAAACTGGGTAGGGTCCAGTGTTTGGAGGTTCCCAATGTCTATGTTAATGCACTGTCTAAACATGTACTGGAGAGAGGCGACACACATATGTTCACCTTTAGAGTCATTGAGATGTTATTTACAGGTCCTAGAGGTGGTGACACTAGGAACTGTACTGAAACACAGGAGGCTAAAGGGATAATTCGGTTTAGGGTAGACTTTTTTCCAGGTCTTAATGATAAGGTACCCCTGAAACCATTTTTGATGTCTAGAAGGCTTAGATAGAACCAATTGTTCACCAGCTGGTGAAGATCATTAAATATTGTGTATAATAGGCACATGAAATTTGTGTCCTTATGAAATGAGAATATTTATTAGTTTGAGCATATATTCCTATTAGTATTTATGTATTTGTATATTAAAATATGTACATTTTATATATTTTATATATATATATTCTTACATGTATTTCTTTATATATGTTTTCATATATTTTTTATACTTTTTATGTTTATTTTTTATGGTGATGCAATTAACGTTTTTAGATTAAGATGTTCGCTCTGATACCTGATTTTTGCTGTTTTACCATTTGGACTGTGAAGGGTGTGCAGAGCGTTTACTATTTAATATTTACTACTATATACACCCCCCACAGCCCCCAAAGTGGGGGGGCTGTGCCCCCCAACTATATATACTAACTCCAGGATGGCACTACAGTGGGGAAAAAAGCATATGCCTTCTACTTGTCTTACAGTACTCTACACAGTGCCATATATATGTTTTTGTACCCTTCTGCTGACTGTTGCCTTTCAACAATGAGATCCCTTTGATGCTTTGTAAGCTCTCTGTGAACCATGGATTTTGCTGTAGCAGGCAACTGAGTAAATGTCAGGAAAATCCTACTAGGACAGCTGAACTTTATTTGTTGTTAATCAGAGTCTCTTTAATTGATGGCAGGTGTGTACCCAAGAAGACTGAATGCTATAATTAAATCAAAAGGTGTTTTAACAAATTATTAGTTTAAGGGTGTATACACAGAACAAAGTATTGGTTTAAGGGTGTACACACTTATACAACCAGCTTATTGTACGTTTTTTATTTTTTTATATTTTTTTCCCCTAACAGATTTGTTTTTCAATTGAATTGTACAGGTTATAGGTCACATTAAAGGTGGGAAAAGTTTTGAAATGATTTATTGTGGACTCATTTTTTATATCACAAGAACCTGGCATTTTAAAAGGGGTGTGTATACTTTTTATATCCACTGTAGATGTCTCCATGGTGCACTGCAGTGTGCTTCAAAAAGCTGAAGTAAAATATTTACCATATACGCAACATTGCACAGCAAGTTGCTTTGCAGACAGATGCAGCAGGGTATTGCACTTGGAGGACATGACTTTGCCTTTTCTGATGCAGCAATAGCAGTGGAGGAAGGGCCTAGTGAAGTGCTTGTGGAGGACCCATCTGCACAGAATGACCATGTGAGGTGGAGGTGGGCACTATATACAGTAGCACCAACTAAGATGTGTCATCTGGTTCATAAATATGGGAAAGAATAGACAGCAAAGAGTAACAATGATGGATGCAATACAACAATCAGGCTGTTTTATATAGTGCATAGACTGGCCACAGTGTGTATTAGATACAAGCCTCCCAAGTAAAATAGCACAGATGATAGGGGAAAGTTGTCATCATATGTACAGACAGCGAGGACCACAGTGACAGTGTTTGACAATGGACAGTGGGGGAGGGGGTCTAATGATAGAATGTGTGAGTTTTTGTGTGCATGCATATCTGTGTGTGTGTGTGTGTGTGTGTGTGTGTGTGTGTGTGTGTGTGTGTGTGTGTGTGTGTGTGTGTGTGTGTGTGTGTGTCTGTGGGGGGGGGTATAGGAGTTCTTCCTGCAGGAGGTAGTTTAGCGATTGTTTGTAAATACAGAACAGAGGCAATTGTAAGCATGACTCTCTCAGGATGGCCTTAGGTTCCACATACTGGCTCCAACTCAGAATCAGAAGAAAGTCTGGGGGTGGAAGGAGGGGTTGATGGACATGGTGATGGACAGCGGAATTGGGATGGCAGGATGGTATGAAGGAACAGGTGAGGGGAAAAAACTGCAGTGGCCATGGTAGCATCAGCCTCTGCCTGTTTGACTGCCCTGAATATCAACAGTGAAATGGTGAAGAAGGCACTCAGCTTAAGTATGGGGCAGGCAGGAATGCCTTGCTGGCCACTGGCATGCAACCACCTGCTGCTGTCTCCAAGCTCATTGGAGTTGCCAGCACCAATGTTTACCAGGGTGGATGGAGGATGAGGGTGCTGACTGAGCTGTTTTGTCAGTCAGTTCCTGTTCTATACTGTTCACCTGTGATTGGGGGTGAGTTTTGCAGTGACTGGAGCTGTGTCACTAGAAAAGGTCAGTAATATGCCCCCCCAGGGTACTTGTAATTAATTGTGGCAATGCAACTGCAGACTGCCCTATGCTTTGGATACCATCATCATGCTAAGGTACTTCCCAACATCAGGCAAGTTACCATCCATGGTGGAGGAGCCATACACTGAATCACTTATAAAGGCAGACAGGAACACATTGGTGTACCGGTGCTACTTAGTGACAATCCCAAATAGTAGTATTGTGACAGCGGTAAAACAGAACAGAATGCAAAGAATATAATCCCAAGAACTTTGTGCAGACTTTCATGGCAGCTGAATTCCTGAAGTGCCTGTTGGAAATTATATAACCATATTTAATAAATGAGTTTCGGGCTCTGACATGTTGCACAACATGATGCATATATAAGGTCATAATGACCTGGGGATATCACCTACAGATACCCATCATGGTGGATAAAGTTCCGCCTCAATTCCAGTCCTCAGTCGAGTATGAGGGAGTAGTCTGTCATCCCATATAGAGATGTCAGGAACTTTTCTGGGACCTTGTGTGATGCCTGTGCATTGTTAACATATGAGCTGGTCACAACCAAACTTCATCACAGTCATGCTGCTTTGCTGCTCATCAATATGCATCATGCAAACTCTGAAATGCTAGTTGATGTGCATTTACGACCAATCCCTCAAAACCGTGTCCTGTGGCCATGGCTTTTGAGGATGTTGATTGTGGTGCTTGGGGGAGTCTAAAAATCTTTTTTTACTTGTTGCACAGAGATCATCTGTGGGGGACATCTTATGAGGATCACAAATACAGGGTGGATGCCTGGCACTGCCTTGCTAAGGTGATGAGTAATGCCACAGGCATCACTATAGCAACTTAAAGAGGTGCCACCTTGACCTTTATCATCAATAGAAAAAGGAGGTTAGGGAAAGTGCTTAAGAGTTCTGCAGTAAGAAATTATGAGAAGTGAATTATACTATACTGTATTTTAGTCTCAGCTACTTAGCCCATGCAGGGCATTTAATTCATGAGCATTTTTCTTTTCCTTTATGTTTTTTAGCTGCAGAAGAAACAGAAAATAACTGACTGACATTTTGAAGGTGTACAGAAAGGCTGTCCAGACACAGGGGTATGTATGTACTGGTAGTGCTATAGCTGCATTTTTTGATATTTGCAGAGCTGTGTATTGTTACAGTTTTGCTAATAATGGTAAACCCTCCTACCACTATTAAATACCTATAGACCACATGCGTTATATGTCCAGAATGCTATGCTCTTCTATCTTCCCTAATTTTGTGAAGTGCTAATTCTGTCAGTGTACTGATTATTGGCCTGTCTGTAGTTGCCCTCCCAGTATCTGATGTGTCATACTCTACATCACACCTGTGAGTTAGCCCTCCCCACCATAATTATCCCCACAGTCATAGCCCTGCCATCCTTATGGGATTCACTGGTCTACCTGCCAGGTATAAGGCATGCACTGTTCCTCCCAAGCAGCTTTAAGACATATATCTAGTATATCCTGCCCATGCTTCATAGGAACATACTTCCTTATGTACTGGTGGATGGCACATGTCACACTATGTGACTGCCATCCTTTGCATGCAGGTCCTGCATATGACACTATTTTGGCATCCGTGGCTGTGTCCCAATAGCATGATCCACATATTGCCCTGCAGGTAACTGTATGGTAGGCTATGTTCTCCACCTCTTTGCATGTCTCTTGGCCACACAGCAGTTCACAGGTGGTGTCTAAGTCCATCTCCCTTGGCTCCTGTAGTCACTCAGTTTACCACATGCACTGTTCTTCTCCCATACACATACAGGGACTGTTTAGGCTCTAAGTCAGCCAGCATCGTCTGGCACACTGCCTGCAACACTATGGTCTAACAAGTCTACTGCCTAAATATTCCCTGAATATCTAATAGCATTTACTCCTGCAGATGTTTTCATGCCTAACAGTGTTACAAAATATTGCTAATATTTGTCCCTGTTGTGTTTTTCTCTTTATTGCTGTCTTTCATTTATATGTATTTGTTTTTGCTTTGTTTCTCTCCATTTATGATGCTATTGTATGCAGTGACAGCCACATCTGTGACTATGGTGCAGCAGTGGTAATCACACTGTCAACTAGCCCTTCTCTCCCCTTCTGGGCCTCCAGCTGCCTCTAAGCCTGCATCTTTGCAAGGTGACATAGGTAGCCTCCGGCATACCTCTCATCCTGCAAACATTGAAAATAGATACAGAAGCCCTTGAAAAGTAGGTACATTCAATCATAAATCTTTGCATGTAGTTAGCATAAA
The DNA here is from genome assembly GCF_019279795.1 of Protopterus annectens. Taxonomy (NCBI): domain Eukaryota; kingdom Metazoa; phylum Chordata; order Ceratodontiformes; family Protopteridae; genus Protopterus; species Protopterus annectens. The sequence goes on from NC_056725.1 coordinate 1,209,642,564, forward strand.
ATATAAATACCAAATAGGACATCTTTATTTTCGCTTCAGTAGGAATTTGGGATACCATTCAGAAGCACATGTTTAAAAAATAGAGTGTGACAGAAATGATGGAAAAATATAGGCAAATTATCAAAGAAACCATGTAAAATCTGTATGATTTAATGAACTGTATTGCAAAGTTCTACCACACAAGTTCATTTAGTTTTGTAAAAGGAAGATGTAAGATGTGCGCCCTCTTACTTTAAATTATTGGTACCACTACTATGTTGGTCATGTAGTCTGATTTTGTGTATACTTGAGCTTCAAAAATCATGTGTAATGAGGGTGATTCAGAAAACTGTATGAAGGGGTAAATCAAGCCTAAAATAGGGACATATCTCCAATAATAGGGACAGCCTGTGCAGGGTTAAATCAAACCTGAAAATTGGTAAGTTCCTCCAAAATAGTGACAGATAAAAGGTCTGGCCTCTGGTGGTCTATCCAGGTTAGGGTATGAGTCTGTCCATCTGGAGGTGCCAATGGTAGCACATGGTATATAACCTGGCAGGAGTTGGAGGATGTGGTGATGATGTTGGCTGTCCTTTGGCTTGATCCCTACATTGGGTGCATGGAACACATTCTTGTGTGACTAGCAGAGTGACAATGCTGCCTGACTCTGCCCATTGGGCCATCTTAGGTGGTCTTAGTGAGAACAGTAGTGACAGTGACTGACTTCTGGCTGGGTGTGTCACTGGATGGTAGGAATGCCAGCTGCCACCTCTATACTACCCCGAATCATGGTGCTCCCCTTCATTGTGTTTCTCTTCCCTCCCCAGTTTGTAGTCCAGTCCTCCCCATCACCAATTGTCTTCCTTCTGTCTATGTCTCTCCTCTGTGCCCCCTCTCTTTTTGTGTAAAGACCTTTCCTGTTGGTCTTTGTCTGTGTTTAGTGTTTGTTTATCTGTTAACACTATCATCCCTATTCCCTCTTTCATACCAAAATCTTCATCTTACTGTATTCCCCCTCTTTCCTTCTTGGAAAAAATGAGAATCTGCCTAGCAAAAAAAAAAATACCCCTACTTCCCACACCCATGCACTCTTCCCTTCTTCTTGCCCTTCTCTTTGGTCCTTTGCTTGCTCCTCATCCTTTCTGACTGTCCTATACACCCGTTTTCTTTCCATTTATGACAGTAAATTGCTGGGGATTTAGATGTAAAATCCTTATTAGAGCTTTAAACTCTTCTTGTAGTGGAGTGTTGTTGCATGTTAAAGGCGTATTTTTGTGACCATGCTACATGCATACGATTAAGTGAGTTGCTTAGGCCATGTGACAGTTTTCGCTCACTAATGTTCTTTACTTAACCTGCAGGGTTTTGACAAGTAGTTCACTAGTGTAGTGCTAAGTGACTCCATTTATAATGTTAATCCGCTTCAGGCCACATTGCACTACTTAGATCATGCTATTTTGCCATTACGTGGGTATGTAAGCATGTTTCTGAATCCTAGCCCAAATGTTTTATCTACCAATTCTGTGCTATGAAAATGATTCCTACATATGGACTCAAATCTTCCATTTTGTATAAACCATTTTCAAAATGCTACAAAACATATCAAGTCACATAATTCAGATTATTTATATGCTCTGATAAATCTCTGTGATGCAAATAATCTATTCATAGCTAATTATATATCTCACAGAACTGTTTTGTATAAATAAAAACAGTCACTGAGTAATATGTTAAATACGCCTACTGAGATGTCAATGACTGCACTAGAGTTTTGATATAAAATGGAATTTATTTAACTAAATTATAACTTATGATAGAGCAATTCATACCACTGGTAAAACAATTTTATACTTTATACAACTTAAAAACACTTCCTATTAGTATTGAAACCTGCACTGGTAGAGGTAATGTATAATTAAATGCATGCTGTTGACAATTATGAAAATGTAGACCACTGTGTTTTATTATGTACATTAGGATTTCATTTTCATTTCAGAAGTTTGCTTGTTAAATCCTTTGATATCTCATCTTCCAAATATCTTCAGATCTTCATTTTATAACTACTGATAAAGAACATATATTTGAAAATGTAACAGAGTAAAACGTGTTGTCTGTGCACCTATTTTGCAAGCTGCATTTTAAGGCATATTGTAATTTATATTTTGTGAAAAAATATGAATATTTGAGTGTGCAGAGAATTTCAGTTTAACACATTATTGTTCATTATTGAAATGATGTGTTTCCATTGGTGTGTATGTTTATGCTTTCTGCTGTTTAAAACATTTCAGCAGACACAGGGGGTGTTATTAATAGGATCTCTATTTCTGGCAGTATTTATCCTGTGCAGTGACTATGTATAATAAATAAGAAAACAAACAAGTGAACAGACAGACAAACAAATAAACTAACAAAGAAAAATAAATAAAGGAGCTAGAACTATATGGAATAAGATGACTGTATATTCTAACTGTCTTATGTTTGAAGAAAATAAACTGCAAATAAAAGTGTAAAGATATGATGCTAGTATCACCCTGGAAAATAAAAACTAAAATAAACAAGACAACATTTTGTATTTTTAGAGTTAACTGTGCTATTTTGTTAGCTATAAAATATTTGATTCAGCATTCGTTTGCCTACATACCTAAATATGATAAGCAAGCCTTTTCTTCCCTTCCTTTCTAATTTTCTCGCCTGTCCTCTAATCACTTCTGAAATTTTTGTTTGCAGAGTAATGCTACAGTTGTCTCAGCCCTTTGACACAACCATTTAATAATATAGTTATAAAATATTTGCAACAGTAATACCAACATATACAGGATAATGTCAGACTTCTATGAACATATCTGAGTTAAGGTGCTATAATAACTTCAGTGGTACATTGATAATAAGGTAAACATGACCCATTAAGGTGCATGAAAGCATTCAACATGTCAAACAATATGAAGGAGTCTGGACACACAGAGAGTTGAATAAAGAATCTGAGGAGATGATGAAAATAAGTTTTTTTGAGAAATATACTCATCACTGGACATGAAGCTATGACCAAACTCAAGACTGCATTACATCTCCATATTTCTGCAAGTGTATTTGTTAAATGTAATCTGCACATATACTTATATGTGATGGTTTGCTGGCTAGTCTATCATGCTTTTATTGTTGTTCTTGGATAAACAAGGTATACTAAATACACTTACCTTATTCTAAATGAGAGGGATCAGCAAAAATATTTCACCTCCAGCCATAATCAGTCTAAAGGGACCCTTTAGAAAAAGCAGTATGAATTTAAGTATCCGTTTGAAGTTTCACTATTCTCTCTCTCTTTTTTTTTTTAATTTATTCATGTTTTTGCTGACCAGGTTAGTCCCGTTGGACCAGTGGCCTATTTTCAAGGGAGACCTAAGGTGGTATTCATACTGGCTAGAGGAAATTTGGCCTAGCCAGCAGGGAAACTCCCCTGCCTTATGCTGATAGAGGGAGCTAGTGTGTTTCTTGCTGTTGAAAGGATGGAGTGGTGGTTACTTTCGTATTATAGCAGAGGAACAAAATGCAGTAAGCTAGAGAGTAGGTATGGAAATAGATATCCAGTAGTAGTAACCATCACTGAAGAGGGTGATTTGGATGATACAACACTAAGTAATTTCCACTTTCAGTGACACCAGCACAGTACTCTAGGGGTCTTGGAAGTCCCAAGTCCCAAATGGGGATCATCTTACTTCTATGATTCTTGCAGTGTCAAAGTATTGGACTTTCGCTCTGTATTTGTATTACATAGTTGTAATTTAACCTTCATCACCATACTGATTATTTCCTAGCTAAAAGAAGAAGGATCTTCGCATTGTCATTGGAGAACAGGTAGCACACTTACATATGGTGTGAAAAGCTGTGGGTTCTATGTCCACTATTCAAAAACCAAAAAACAGTGCTGTGTGGAGTGAATTCCAAATAAGTAAACTACGCCAAAAAATAAAAATTTAATGCAACGCTTTCAGGCTAACCACCCTTCATCAGTACATAAAACACCACATTTTCTTTTCACTTTTAAATAGGGCACATTTAAAATCACATGTCACAGTCAGCCTATCACTAATTGTTAACAGTTATTACTTCTAAAACAACAGTACCTAAAATTCATAGATATATGTATATACATACAATAAAAAATGCACATATACACAACATAGATTATATAGAGAGCACATAAAATATATAATGTTTTAGGTATTCAAACAGCCTTTCTATGTTACAATTTGAATATCTTTAAAATGCTAACAATTATTATAAGACTAAAGGTTCTCCCTTTGTCTTTTTACCAATACAGGTTTTAAACTAACTGCATCATTCAAACCTTGTTCAGCATCTGCCTGAAGTCTAACAATCCATTCATATTCCTTCAATTCCAACGTATTATTCATGTCACCTCCTCTATTTCCCATAGTCACTGTATCTATCCCTCTGAACTTAATTTTCTGATTTGTACTCTATTATTCGTTCTCTCAATTTCCTTGTAGTCTTGCCTACATAAAATGATGTGCAAGATGTACATGTAGCTAAATAAACCACTTGGGTTGTACTACAGGTTACATTGGTTGTAAAAGTATACATTTCATTAGTTATTGGGTGTTTAAAATTATCTGCTCCATCATAAATGTCACTACAACAACTACAGTTATAACACTTTCTTGTCCCTGTTTTACTTTGAACTTTTCCTTTAATCTCCCTAAAATCCTTATAACACAATTTTTGTTTCAGTGTTCTAGAATTCCTATAGGAAAATTGCAGTCTGTCTCCAATTATATTCTTAACTTCAGGCATAGCCATTAATATTGTCCAGTTTTTCTCTATAATAGAATGCACATCCTTAGTATTAACATTAAATGTAGTAACATATCTAACTATAGTTCCTTTTCTTTCTTGTGGATGTGTTGCTTGTAACACTTTTACACTAAAATTGGTTTGCACCTATCCCGTCTTCCTCTAACCACATCCTCATATATTTCATTTACAATTTGATTTGAATAATCATTTTCTTTGAATTCTTGTATCATTTCTCTAGCCTGGTTTATAAAGTTATCCTCCTCAGTATTTAACTTACTTGCTCTTATTAATTGAGCCCTCGGTATTCCTTTAAATGTGTGTGGTGCATGGAGAACCTTTAGTCTTATAATAATTGTTAGCACTTTAAAGATATTCTAATTGTAATATAGAAAGGCTGTTTGAATATCTAAAACTTTTTATATTTTATGTACCCTCTATATAATCTATGTTGTGCATATGTGCATATTTTTATTGTATGTATACACATATATCTATGAATTTTAGGTACTGTTGTTTTAAAAGTAATAATTGTTAACAATTAATGATAGGCTGGCTGTGACATGTGATTTTAAATGTGCCCTATTTAAAAGTGAAAAGAAAATGTGGTGTTTTATGTACTGATGAAGGGTGGTTAGCCCAAAAACTTTGCATTAAATTTGTATCTTTTGGCGTAGTTTACGTATTTGGAATTCGCTCCACACAGCACTGTTTTTTTGGTTTTTGAATAGTGAGTACTTTGGACAGTACTGTGAGTGTCAATTATTAAGGGAGAGTTGAACAGCCAGCATCATGAGTATAATTGCTACACAGAATACTAAGATGAGAGAACTGAGTGGTTCAGTAAGAAGATTCTTACAGAGAGACAACAATCCATTACTTCAGCTGGTGTTTAATGCACCTTCCACTCTGGGAACTGCTGACCAAACAGTGGAAGATTTTGAGAAGTTACTAGATACACTACAGAAAAAAGTACAAACCTACAAACAACTCCAGTGGCAGCGGTTAAGCCTTCATGCTTATTTGAAATTGGGTGTAGTACCGCGAGGACTAAAAATATTAAAAATGCCCTCCTATGCGAATACATATTCAGAACTTCTTGGAAAATGGCAGAAACTCAATTTAAAATTGAGTGCAGGTTACATGAGACTAATGAATACCTTTTTTGAGCCAGTAGAAAAGAAATTAGTAGAGGAAATTGAGAAATTAGAGAATAAAATTTTAAATATGCCCTGTTATACAAATTCTAGTGGCTTGTACCAGATAGTGCTAGATCAGCTACACCTGTTTGATGCTAAACTAGAATGAAAGAAAAAACGCAAGCTACAGTGAGATGTCAATGATTTTAAGAACGGGCATATCTTCTCCTGGCCGAGAAACGAAAATCAAATTTGTTTCTCTAAAAAAGGTACTGTAAATCTAAAAGTAAAAAATAATTTGGATCAACTGGATACATTTGAGGCTTCACAATCAATAGAAGGGTCTCTATCCAATCAGAATGTTGGTGCATGTACACAGCAATCTACAATATCCAATCAACATGTGGAGATAGCCTTAAAAGACGTCACGAATAGGAAGGAAACTCCCTTAGTGAATCAAGGAAATGGCTATGGAGAAAATACGGTGCGCCCAAAAGTGAAAGAACACTACAATCCTCAGCATTCGTCAGTGGAGAAGGACAAGGCACGGTATGGTGAGATAACTCAATTTTCACCTTTTCAGTTAAAGCTACCAGAGAAAATAGCTTTACAACAGAATATACCAGCGAAAGACCGCTCACAGCAGCGGGAAGCACAACAGGCAACGGCAGGAGTAAAGAGGAAGAGCAACAGCCCTGCACTCTTTAGCAAAATGACTTGACGCTGATACATATAGTAAAAGGTACTGTAAATCTTTCAATGGCAGCATTAACACCACATCAAATAGAACTTTTAAGTAAAGGACTGAAGTTTATACCTAATTCTTCAGACAATATAGTGGAGGCAATTACGGATATGAAAATGTTCATAAGGAATGTAAGTTTAAAACTAATATTTAAGGATGTGAATTTAGAAGCACCAGTGTGTAAAAAATTAAGTACGTTTGCACCATTAATTTGTCCAATTTTAGTTACCTTCTCGAATATTGTTGAGAAAGAATTGAGAGTACTTTACTCTAAAGGGAATAGGAAAAAGTTATATAATTTGTCATATGATGAATACGAAGCACTGAGAATGCTGGAAACATATGATAGGATAGTAGTTAAACAAGCAGATAAAGGAGGCGCAGTAGTGGTAATGAATAGGGAAAGGTATATAGAAAGTTTTAAGTTAATATTGAGTGATGGGACACCCTTTAAAGAAATAAAGTATGATGAAGTTAAGAAATGTATTTCAGAAGTAAATATGGCAGTATATGATTTACAACTGTCTGATGATATAACAATTGACCTCTTTAATTACTTTTCTATACCTTGTCCAAGACTTCCGCAAATATATGGAATTCCAAAAATACATAAGAATTTGGAAAACCCACCTCTGAGACCTATTGTCTCACGGGGTGGATGGTTAACTGAACCAATTTCAAAGCATTTACAAATGAAGTTAGGGAAATATTTATGTAAATGTTCCATTGAATGACCTGAGATATACCTCCCTGGACTACATGAAAAGAGACATAGAGGAGCTCTCTGATCATGTAGCCCAGGCTAGTATGACCCTGACCTTGAGTAGCATCTTGCCCTCACCAAGAATGATGCCATAGTATAAAGACAAAATGATCAATTTTAACAACTGGCTAAAGTATTGGTGTCATTCAAAGGGGATCCAGTGTCTGTCAGCCTGGGATGACATGCCCGACAAGCCACATTGCTTCACGAGGGACAGCTTGCACCTGTCACCCCTGGGTTTTCGAATACTGGCAAAGGCTCTTGCCTCCCCCATAGTGCCTTTTTTAGGCAAGGCTCAAAAGACAAACCCACCTCCATAGACAACACAAAGAAAAAACTAAGGGTAATGCTGCTCAATGCCAGAAGTGCAAACCTCAAGATGCATGCACTCAAGACTCTCCTCAGTATGGAAAATATCGATATCTGTGCAGTAACAGAAACCTGGTTCAAGGCTCCCGAAAGCACCCCAGCACTAACAGGATATACTTCACACCATGCTTTTTGGCCACAAAACTCGGACCGAACCACAAAAGGAGTGGGAGTATCCATATACAGCAAAGATACCCACACCTCCAGGTTAGTGGCACTGCACGAAGCATCGGAGACCATCCATGTGCAACTAACAGTGGGAAAAACTGCCTTTCAGTTTGTAGCCTGCTACAGACCACCCTCCCAAACACAGGAACCCCACTCGGCTTTCCTGAGAACACTGGAAAATATGAAGGTCTCTCCAAACACCATTGTATTGGGTGACTTCAACTACCCAAACATTGATTGGGAAACTACTCAAGCCCAAACACCCTTGCCCAAAGGTTCCTAGAATTTATAAACTCAAATGCTATGGAACAACTGGTCAGCACTCCCACAAGAGGGAAAAACATATTGGACCTGGTCATCACCAACATGGGGTCTCTATGTTCCACACCAGAGGTATACCCCTCATTGGTAAGATCAGACCATAAATTAATCTCACTGGACATCCATATTCCATCCCCACCCCCAGACAAGGAAACAACGGTGAAGAACTTCTCAAAAGCAAACTTCACACTTCTCAAAACCAAGGTGAAATCTTTCAAAGGCCCTGGGCCAGTGGAAACTACGGCCCAAAATGCAGAATCCTTTACAAAAGCATTCTATGGACACCTACAGGAATCCATGGAACATGCTATCCCAAATAAAACCAAGACTCACTCCTCCAAAGGCAGGAGACCTGTCTGGTGGACCCCGGCCATAAATAAGCTATATAACAGAAGGAGGAAGGCGTCTCTGATCAGTACTAGCAAGAATCTATGATCCCTCATAAAATCATCTAAGGCAAGCTTGAAAAGAAAAATTGCACAAGACACTAAGGATAATCACAAGGCCTTCTTTAGTTATGTCAGGAACCTGGGAGGCAACTCCCAGATATGCTCTGAGTTAGTGCAAAATGACAAAAAATACACTGAACCCACAGACATTGCCAACATCCTGGCAGAAAGGTTCAGTGCAAACTTCTCCCCCCCTTCCCCTCCAAAAGAGCAAATGTCTATCCCAACAGAATGTAGCCTCCCTGTGATCACAGATGCACAGGTGAGAGCTGCCCTCTCCAAAGCAAAAAACACATCAATGGGATCAGACGGTGTCCTGGGCTGCGTCTTACATGAGCTCCAAGAAGAACTAAACCCTCACTTAAAGACACTGTTCAATCTCAGCCTTACTACAGGATATGTACCCAAGGAATGGCGTACAGTAACAGTGGTCCCGCTCCACAAAGGTGGTGCCACAATAGACCCTGGAAACTATCGCCCTATAAGCCTGACCAGCCTGATCTGCAAGGCTATGGAGTGTATCATCAGAGAAATCATAAACAAAGACATTGGGAACCTCCAGACACTGGATCCTACCCAATTCGGCTTTGTTAAGGGCAGATCTTGCCTCTTGAACCTGGTCAACTTCTTTGAAACTGTTACCAAAGCCATCGATGAAGGGAAGGTAGTCCATACTGCCTACCTGGACCTCGCAAAAGCCTTCGACACAATACCCCACTCGGGCATCATAAATAAGCTCACCAGCTTAAATATCAACCCCTATGTCACAAGATGGGTTGCAAACTGGCTCAGGGATGGAACCCACATGGTCAGAATTGCAGGTGCCATGTCAGACTCTAAACAAGTTACAAGTGGCATCCCACAAGGCTCAGTCCTGGGACCCCTCTTGTTTGGTATATATTTCTCCGAGGTACAGGCTAACATGGGTGGACTATGGCTGACAAAGTTTGCAGATGACTGCAAACTTGACCCCATAATCGACTCTCCGGCTGACATGAGCATCCTCCAAAATGGTCTCACAGAGACGGATAATTGGTGCCAGAGCCATGGCCTAAAGCTAAATGCCAAAAAGTGCATTGTCATCCCCTTTAGGAAAAACAAAGTGCCCACAAATTACCACATAGGTGGTAATCCATTAAGTATGGAATAAGTAATTAGGGACTTGGGGACCCAAGTAGATAGTAATCTCTCCTTTGACAATCACGTTGCCAAAGTAGTTAGAAAGACCTTCTATATAGCCCACCTTATCACGAAAGTGTTCACATCTAGATCAAGAGAGGTCATTGTGCCCCACTACTCATCACTTATCAGGCCCATAATTGAATACAGTGCCCCATTTGGGATGTACCTTACCCGACACCTGCAGCAACTGGAAAGACCCTAAAAGTACCTCACCAAGAGGATCAAGGGACTCAAACAGATGCCCTATGCACTTCAGCTAAAGAAACTCCAGCTCTACTCAGTTGTGTACCGCCTACTCAGAGGCAATCTGTGTCTGACATATAAAGCCATGTCCAACCCAGAATTAATGGACATGCTCCACCTCAAGAAATCCAAATCCCTTAGAGCTACATGCTCCAGGGACTTGAACCTCAGCACAGAAATAACTAGGACATGCTGGAGGGACAGATTCATATCCCGGAGGCTCCCCTCACTCTGGAACAAAATCCCAATCCATGTTAGGCAGAGCCCCTCACTGACCCTATTCAAGAGAAATCTTGACGAGTGGATGGGAGACTGTAAGTTTACCCCTGGGATCTCCTCTGTGTCCTTGCCAGACAGAGTTACAGTAAACTAACCTTAATATGGCTACCTTCTGTGACCTACTATACACAGGCACAGTCAACAAAGCTAAAAGGGTGGCGAAAGCCAAACACACTCTGGCTAGGCTTATAAGTGCCCTAGGGCAGATAGCCTAGTATCAACCTATGAACCTAGTATATTAAAGGATACTAATAGTTTCCTATCTGACTTACATGACTAGTATGATAAATACACTGGTGGAAACTTTATGTTTGTGACACTTGATATCATGTCCCTCTTTACAGCAATTCCAAATGAGTATGGTGTGGAGGCTATACGTAATTTTTTGAATGTTGAAATTAATATGCAAGCTAGAGAAATAGAAAATATATGTACACTACTGGAATTGGTATTAACAAAGAATGTGTTTATTTTTAATAAAGTACCATATCTACAGCTGACTGGGGTAGCAATGGGGACCAAGTAGCAAATACATATGCAAATCTGGTATTGTATGAATGAGAGAAGATTTGTAGATGATTGTTTCTTGTTATGAGGAGGTACTATGGAAGAATTGAAAAATTATATTATATATTTAAACAATTCTACAGACTTCCTAAAATTTTAAATGTTAGCATCTAATGATAGTATAGTGTTTCTAGATATTTGATTATACAAGAAAGAAGACAGAATAGAATCCACTATACATACAAAGGATGTGAGTGTCAGTAGGTATATTAATAGAAGTAGCATGTATGCACCACACACATTTAAAGGAATACTGAGAGCTCAATTAATAAGAGCAAGTAACTTAAATACTGAGGAGGATAACTTTATAAACCAGGCTAGAGAAATGATACAAGAATTCAAAGGAAATGGTTATTGAAATCAAATTGTAAATGAAATATATGAGGATGTGGTTAGAGGAATATTTTTTATTGCATGTATATACATATATCTATGAATTTTAGGTACTGTTGTTTTAAAAGTAATAATTGTTAACAATTATTGATAGGCTATGACATGTGATTTTAAATGTGCCCTATTTGAAACTGAAAAGAAAATGTGGTGTTTTATGTACTGATGAAGGGTGGTTAGCCCAAAGGCTTTGCATTAAATTTTTATCTTTTGGCATAATTTACATATTTGAGTCTATGTCCACACCAGTTAGATGGATTGCTGACACTGCACCGAAGTACAAGGTGGGGTTCTGCCCTCCTGAGCATAGAATCCTTTGTATGAGATAGTGGTAGCTCAGGTGTATGTAAAAAATGCCATGATACTAATTGAAAAGTGTAGGGCTCTATTATTTAACACAACATAAGAACATTATTTACAAATTTACATATTTACAAAATGCACATATTTGCTGGCATATAATTATATTTCTATATTTTTACTATCATTTTTCTTATAACATCCTCATTGTTATTCTTCCAAAACTATAATCTAATTGTTTGCAACATATCTGCCAAAATCCATTTTCCATTAAACAAAATTTCATTCAGTCTTTAATTTCAAATCATGCTTTTTACATAAAATAACTTATCTACCATTCTCCCATATTCTTTCTTCTTGTTCTTATAAGATCCATACATAATCATATTCATATCTATAGTATGTCATTAATATTCTCAAAAAAAATGTCTTCACAAAACTTTTTCCATAGTGTCACCACCCTTTTAGAATAAAAGAATAAACACATGCTGTGTTGTCTCTTCTTCCCCCCAAAATAAACACACTCTTTTCATGTTCTTTTTATGTGGCATATTCCCCTTTACTGGTAACTTATTTATTACCAATCTCCCTAGGAAGTCCTAATACTCTATTATCTTCGCACACCACTCTTTCTTTACTTTAATGGCTTTAATCACTGCATCTAGTAAAATTTCTCAAGTATTTACATAATAATATTTTTTCATTGCAATATTATGCCACATCCTTTATCTTTCTCTAAATTATCATTTTTATTTTTCAAATTGGTAATTTTCCTTGATAATTTTTAAATTTTTATTTATATAATCATGTACTGTTTTTCTTATTCTCATCATTTTCCAGAACTTTTCATAGGTTCATAGGTGTGTACTAGGCTAATGGCCCTGAGTCTTTACAAGCGTAGCCCATAGAAATGCCCTGCATTTTTATACTTGTACTTATATTTAAACATTTTCTCTATTAGTTTCTCATTCTCTTCCTTTATCTACTTTAATACTCTTTATAAGTTTAAAGAAGTAGAATAAACAACCGGCTTTAATAATCACAATCATCCTTCATCTTTACTCGTATACAACATACCTCTTTTCACTGAGTTTAATTTAGAACACAATATGAAAGAAAACACAAATTTCACAGTTTCCTTATCATGTTTTTCTAGGATCATATAAACATTTGACATGTATGCCATTTTCCCACTAATACAGAATTCACCAGATAAACTTTTTTCCTGAATGCTAATCTATATGTGCTCCTCAGAAGGCAAAGTGCTTCATTTCTTTTATCAAACCCTCCCATTGTATCATAACTACATAATTTTCTCAAATCTTATCCACAGCAAACACTTCATTCATTGAAAGATATACACTCCCAATTTTCACGACATAACCTTAAAACCTTACTTTTATCTTTATTCAGGGTCATACCCATTCCCTTTAAACATCCACTCAGACAAATCAACACTTCCCTCATACATATTTTGTTCTTAGCAACTACAGCTATATCTTTTGCATATGTCAGAACTACCGGGATCTCCATATCCTTTTGCATCACATATCTAGCATCTTTCATTTTATAAGCTACTTCACTTACTATTGCATCCATTACCAGGGCAAATAACATTTCATTCATGGGACATCCTTGTCTCATAACACACTCCGTGCATATTTCTTTCCTTGCCACCAATTCACTAACATTCTCATTCTATTATTTTGATATGCTGACATAACACTCTCACAATACTATTGCCTATTCCATACTCCTCCATTACATCCAACAAACCATCATGTCCTGATGTATCAAATGTCTTGCTGATATTATCTGCCACAAGTTTCACATCCTTCCTTTTACTTATAATATCATCCACATTTTCTTTCACAACCAATAACAATTTTTGACATCCCTTCCCTTTTATACCATATATACCCTCTTCCATAAAATCTGTCATCCATCCTTCCATTCTTCTCTGCGTTATTTTCATAAAACTTTTTATAATCCGTATTATTTAATGTGATGGGTCTCCAATGTTTTATTTCATTATCCTTACCTTTCTTCCATATACATTTTAATATGCCACTATATAACTCTTCATAAACAAACTCTTTCTTCAACCATTCATTCAGGTCTCTCTTTGCCAATCCATTAATTTCTTGTACAATAAATTCCCTATTCCAACTGGGCCTGACACTGAATCAACATTTCCTTTCTTAAGTACTTCATCCAATTCACTAATAGTAATGTCTTTTTTCAAATGCTTCCTTAACTCTATCCTAATTTGTTTTTATTTTCAATTCTCTGTCTTATTTTTCTTCTTTTTACTCTTATACATATTTTCCACAAGCTGCACTACAATACTTATAATTTGCTCTTGTGTTCTTTTAAACTGACCCTTTACATTTTTCATTTTCCTCAATATACTAATATCCTCCTTTACTATTTTACTCAAATATGCAGATGCTCCTGCCTTCTCCCTTGTAAATAATATCTCTGCCTAAACAGCAATCCCTTAATTTTTTCTTGATTTCATTTATATGTTTCTTTTTGTACATCATAATATTCTCTTGCATTATTCTTTAAATTAAGGTGGTCATAGTGGTGCAGCTATTAGTGTTACTGAGTCACAACAAGAGGTTCTCAGGTTCGATTCTTGGCTGGGATGCCTTCTGTGCTGAGTCTGCATGTCCTCTCTGTGGTTGTGTGGGGATGCTCTGTTTTGCTCCCACATCCCAAAGACATGCTGTAGGTGAACTGGACACTCTAAATTGGCCATAGATGTGCATGTGTGTGCCTTCAGTGGAAGGTGGGCAACCGGGCTTGCAACTTGACACCTTAAAACTTCACTGCCACTCATTGTGCAGACTGCTGTGGCGACCCCTAACCAGGAAAAGCTGGAAGATGATTCTTTAAATTGTCTAATACATTCCTGTGTATGTTCCCAGACTTCTCTTACTTTTCCTTTCTTACATCATCCTGCCATTTATAAAAACACATTTTATACTTATTTTTAAATTCAATCCACCACTCAGACCAGTATTTATAGAAGTCCTTCATGGTTATATGGTCCTTCCATAACTGCAATACTTCCTTCTCTCCAATTTTATTCCATAATTTCTTATTTATTATTTGTATTCCCTTTCCTGATTTAATATGCTGCCTTTCTTCCATCACCTCCACCCATATTGCAAAATGGTCTGAAAAACCCATCATAATTGTATTACCATCTGCCTTCTGATAATACAAAATAATGAATTTCATATCCAGTTGACCTCTGTTTCAAACAGCTAGTTTAACACATTTTATCACTTCTGACATTTTCTTTACAGCTTTCTCTTTTTTTTACATTTCCCCTTAAATCACAATTAAAGTCTCCTGTAATTATAATTTTTGTGATAATTGCCACATAATCAAATATTTGATGAAACAGATTATCTCTTTACTTGCTACTTATATATGCATATAATGCTATAATTCGATAAACCTGTTCTGTCCACCTCACATCCACAACAATTTACCTTCCCAGTCAGTGCTATATCTAATCTTAGTACTGCTTTTTATACAATGCAGCTACTCCAGAACAATGTTCGCTTTCTAAGTTATATATTTCCACCCCATAATTTTTCTGTTTGCAGTATTTCTTCATTTGTCAGGAATCTTATATCCTCTAACAGAATGTCACCCGATCAAATTTAACATACCATTCTAGTATCCCAATCCTTCTTACAGTGTTAAAAATTCTGTTCACATTTACTGAAACAACTAAAATTGCTGGTTTTCCTTTTTTTAAGATTAGTGGAAATAGTTTTAATTGTTTTCTTATTTTTACTCTTTCCTGGGTTTAAATACAAACAATTCTTGATCTTTAGAATCAGATTTTTCATTGGCTATAACTTAAAAAGATATCAGTATCAATCCCTTCTCCTGACTTCTCTTCCTGCATGTTCTCTCTCCTCATGTTTCCCCTCCAAATTGTTTCTTCTTCTTCTACAGTTTCTTCTTCACTTAGTACACCCTTTCCCCATCCTTTTGTTGTCAATCCTCATGTATGTTTTCCTCCCTTTACTCTTCTTTTTTGTTATTTACTGTTTGCTCTTGACAATCCATGTGTTCCCTTTTTATACTACCTGCATTCAGGCAAACACCTTCTTGCTGCATGTCCTATCACCCCACATGGGTTACATTGTAACTTGTTACAATCATTAATTAAATGAGAAAAGTCCCTACAAAAGAAACATGATTTAGGCTGGTCAGCAATTGTAATGTCTCTCTGTGACCAGCAACAAAAATAACTTTAGCAAGTATTTCACCATGTTTTTTTTCACATTTCAAAACAACTTCCAGCCTCTACCCTCCATTCCATAAGTTCCCCTCAGCCCTAACTTTCACAATATTATCAACAGTTTCCTGGAGACCCTGCATGGATTTTTAACATCTTCTTCCAGTTCATCAGATCTAAACTTCAAAGTATTATTTTTGAAAAGTTAAGTTGCTACCAAAAACAAACAATTGGTCCATTGATAAATGCCCTCTTTTTGTTACACATTTCTAGAAATTTCATCATCATTCCGTCAGTTTCAAGTGTTAAATCACAAAGGTTCTCTGTCCTAATATGTATAAAACCCCCAAACTTCTTCAGCTTTAAAACCCAGAACAGTTACCAAGTTATTCCTTACATAATATCTATTTTTGTTCTTATTCTCACAGCTGGTCTTCTCTTCGTTTTAAAAACAGTTTTACTTACAGTTTGTTGTTGCTCTCCTTTTTAGCCTGCCGTCACTGTTGCATATGTTTTAGTTACTGCATTATCTGCTGCCACAAAACTAAACTCCTTCTCAGTTTATTGCAGCTTTCATCTTTTACTTTCTGTTACTGCTGCATAAGTTTTGACTGCTACATTCTCTGCTGCCAAATCACTTGGTTTCTTTCTGCATTACTGTCCTCAGCATTTCTGAACATTTTATCTGCCATCTCACAGCATGGAACAGCAGAACTGTCCCCTGGATCGTCCTGCTTGATTATTTTTAACAGAACATCACCTGCAAGTCCTCCTGATGCCAGTTCTGTTATCTGCACCACTTCAACAGACTTAATATCTTCTCCCTGGAGACAGCTAAGCACTGATCACTCATCCCTCTCTCTGTGGTTTGAGTGTCCAAATTGACCTCCGAATTCTGTACAAATACACAGCTGTTGCTGTATAAGAAATGGACAGCTATGGACCTACCGTACACCTGTTTTGCACATCTGTAGCTATCTTTCATATTGTTTTCCCCTCTGCATGCCCCCTTTATGCCACTTTCCTATCACCCCTTTCTCTTTTCTTTTAAAGAATTAGTGTGGGTGTATAGTGTGGTTGTAAGCATAATAAGCTGCGATGGTGCAGCGGTAGCATTGTCGCCTCACAGCAAAAGGTTCTCTCATTTGACTCTCGGCTGGAGCGCCTTCTGTGTGGAGTCTGCATGTCCACCCCATGGTCATGTGGTGTTCAAAAGACATGCGTGAATGGGCATGCCTTCATTGAAGGTTGGGCATTGGGCTAGCACCATAAAAATCAACTGCAAATCATTAGCAGACCGGAGTTCCACTGTG
Organism: Protopterus annectens; assembly: GCF_019279795.1. Lineage (NCBI taxonomy): Eukaryota > Metazoa > Chordata > Ceratodontiformes > Protopteridae > Protopterus > Protopterus annectens. The sequence continues at coordinate 1,209,659,850 of NC_056725.1, forward strand.
GCAGCCCCTAACTGGGAAAAGCCAAAAGAAAAACAAGTGTGGGTGTAAGCAAGAGCAAGCGGTTGTAAGAGCAACAAAATAAACAGCCCTGCCAGGTCTTGAAACCAGAGCCTTGTACACCATAGTCAGAGCAATGTACCACTACACCATCTGAGCTACAGGAATTGCTGAACCTTTTTCCAACATATGCTCATTCAACAGTAGGCAAACGTTTCCGTAGAATCAGTCAGGTTTTGTATTTATACATGTATATGTGTATGGAGATGCATATATATGGACAAGTACATACATAATATAAATAGTGATGTGCATCATATAAAATATACACATACATACATTTATATATATATATTATATATATATATATATATATAATATATATATATATATACATAAATATAAAAAGACACTATACATATATAGAAAAACATATTTATATATATATATATATATATATATATATATATATATATATATATACATAAATATAAAAAGACACTATACATATATAGAAAAACATATATATATATATATATATATATATATATATATATATATATATACTTTCTCATATCATGTAGTGGAGTCATATGTCAGAACCATACCTACCAACCCCTTACTGCAAGAAATCTGGCCCAAGGCTGTCCAAATGGGTGACAATGGAACAAAACTAGGGACATATTTCAAATATCACTCTTATAAATGTAGAATGTTGCCAGAGTGACAGGGCTTGTTTCAGCATACATGTTCTGAAGGATGTGAGTTTTTTTACTGTCAGAAATCCTCAGATCATCACGGTGATTTACCAGGGATATGAAAATAATGGATCTATGGAACAGACCAGAAATATGAGCAATAAACCTGGACAAACTGCAACAATCCAGATAGTCCTGAGGTAGGCTCAGAATCCCTTAGTGCAATGAACCTGGGCCAGGCCTGACAAAGTGCGGGCAGAAAGCCATGGAAATAGGGACATATCTGAAATACTGGAGTAGATAAGCTGAGACAGTTGTCTGTCCTAACATATACTGACTGAAATAGCACAAGTCCAACACTGAATTACTTCCCACTAGTTCGTGACTGAAATCCTCACATACACCCACTGATGTGTCAGAAATACACAACACTTATGGAGGCCAGGCTACACTACGACCTACAAATATCTGGACATAACATCACATTAGAGAAACTATACTCAGCTGCTAAGCATGTCACCAAGCACTGTCCAAACTACAGTTAGACTGACACAACACTAACCCAAATCTGCTAGGGGGAATTACACATGTATTGGAAAATATATCAGGCACTACAGGGATGTCACGGCACTGAAAAATAGACATCAGTGTGAAAATGCATACCCACAACCAGTTCAACCACAGTCATGGTGACATACCAGTAAGCCAAAGGAACAGTAAAGTATAAGGACTGCATGAACAAAAACATCTCAACATATTTGCCACTCACACACTACTCCCACATATATTGGCCCAATTCACAGTATACTATGATGCCTGACTGTGGTATGGGACATGGCTCAGTCTGCCCCTACAAACATATACAGCCGATTGATAACCGGAAACAGGAGCAGCATGCACAGGCAGATAGAAAAGGAGCCATAACACATACATCCATGCCCCTCCCTACACAGGCCAAAAAGCATTAACACAATACACTGCTACACAATCTTGACAGTCAGTCAACAATTGCCAGAAATACACAGACCTCTCAACTGTACAGAGTCTCACAGAATGTCCAGGCTTTCCCCTCATACATAAGGCCTCTTCCACATAACATGTCTGGCAGTCCGATACATCACTGGGATAATGTCAAGAATCTAGGAACTAAATAATCATATACCATACCTATCAACCTCTTACTGCTGACATCTAGACAAAGCCTGACATAATTGTGGGACAGAGTCCCAAACACAGGGGCATATTTAAAATATTGCTGTTATAAACTGAGAATGTTGCTGTTGTAAAAGGGTTAGTTGTAACATATATTTTTCTGAGGGATATGAAGTCAGAAACACAAATGGATTTTAGCAGTTACTGACTGCCATCCCCAGAGTATGCTACTAATTTTCCAAAGACAAAAAAATGTCTGAGGAACATACCAAACATAGGAGTCCAAATCCTGGCCATTCTGCGGATAGCCCTACAGGTGAGAATTATCTCAAACACATAACACTGTCAGAGTTAAAATCACTCAGGAACTCCATGTCCATACAAACCCTGTTAGACTAGCATTAATCCAATGTATAACAGCAATACTTACATGCTGTCCCTATGTCTGGAACATTATCCCCCATTATGTTGGCCTGTCTCCACAGTTTTGGTTGTAAGAGGTATTTCCAAATGCTCTCTGTGATGCTGTTGTTCACACACCTCCATGAAGTCCCCCTCACTGACAAGGAAAAGGGCCAACGCTCACGTGATGTAGTCAGTGATAGGAGTGTCTTGCCATGCTATTGGCTATATGAACAACAACACAGCTGTCCTGCATGCAATTATCCAGTGGGGGACATCATTTGGTGCACAGGCCATCAGCTGCTCATGAGCATTACCTACAGAAGGCAAGCTGCTGCCTATGCAAAACAGATGTACACCCTACATCCTTGAGAGAAAGAGAGAGCGAGAGAGAGAGGAAACAGCAAAAAGAAAAAGAAAAACCAAGCAGGACATAACTACGTACACTTGAATAAAACAAACAGGTATGTCAAACAAGTAAGCATGTAATGGACTGCAGTAGGTGGTATGTAAGAATGGGAAATAGGAACTGTAACATATATGTCTCAACAAGACTTGCTATGCTGATATGTTGCTCATCAGAACCTATGGCCATAGCATCTGGGTCTGTCTCCAGTGTCACAGGGCATAGATCAGGCCCCTGAGTCACCCCAGGAAAGGCTGGCTCATATATGACTACTACTGCAGTGTGCGATGAACAATACTAACTGTTACAATGCTAAGCCAGCTACTGAGATGTCGTACATATCCATATCTTACTTGTGAATACAACTGTGATATACTTGGTTGTCTCAGAAATATGAGAGACCTATACATGGTATTTGCATAGTAAAGTACTGTTGCACATGTGTGTGTTGAACTGCATGCGATATACTGAGCTCATACCATTAAACTGTCCAGTGTTATTCACACTGACCATATGTGCGCCTCATATTTGTAGTCATTTACTCATACAGTTGTGTTATGTCTGGCAAATCATTATCAAATCTGTGAAGACTGAAATTATATCTCCTTCTTTTTCTTTTGGCTGTTTCCATTAAGGGTGACCACAGTGGATCATCTGGTGCCATTTCTGCCTGTCCTCTGCATCCTGCTCTGTCACACCAACCACCTATATGTCCTCTCTCACCACATCCAGGAAAATTATCTGAGGCCTTCCTCCTTTCCTCTCACCTGGCAACATCATCCTTACCATCCTTTTCCCAATATACTCAGCATCTCTCTGCAGCACATGTCCAAACCGATGTAATCTTACCTCTCTGGCTTTGTCTCAAAACTGTCCAACATGGGGTGAGCCTGTCATGTACACATTGCTAATCCTGTGCACCCTCATCACAACCAGTGCAAGTCCTAACATCTGTAACTCTGCCACGTCCAACTCTGACTCCTGCCTTTTTCCAACCCATATAACATAGCTGGTCTCACTACCTTGTTATAGACCTTTCCTTTCACTTTTTCTGGTACTCGTCTGTCACAAATCAGTACTGACACTCTTCTCTACCCTCTCCATCTTGCCTGTACTCTCTTTTTCACCTGTCCTCCACAGTCGTCATTACTCTGAAATGTTTATCCCAATCATTTATACTCATCCACCTTTGCCAACTCTATACTCCCTGCATCCTCAACATTCCACTACCCTCCATCTCATTCACACACAGATATTGTGTCTTAGTCCTGATAGCCTTCATTCCTCTCCTCTCTAGAGCATATCTCCACCTCTACAGGGTCTCCTACATCTGTACCCTACTCTCAGTACAGATCACAATGTCATCTGCAAACATCATAGTCAGTGAGGACTCCTGTATGATCTTGTCTGTCAACCTGTCCATCACCATTGCAAATAAGAAAGGGCTCACAGCTGATCCCTGATGTCATCCCACCTCAACCTTAAATGCATCAATCACTCCCACAGCAGACCTCACCACTGTCACACCCCTTGTATATATCATGTACCAGTCTTACATATATCTCTGCTGCTCATGACTTCCTCATACAATACCACAGCTCTCCTCTAGGCACCCTGTCATATGCTTTCTCTATGTCCAGAAAGACAGAAAGCAACTCCTCACCTTCTCTGTACTACTCCATAAACACCCTCAGAGCAAAAATCTCATATGTAGTGCTCTTACCTGGCATGACAACATACTGCTGACCACTACTCATCACTGCCCTGCTTAACCTAGCTTCCAGTAAGCTTTCTCATGACTTCATGCTGTGACTGATTAATGTTATCCCTCTGTAGTTACTACAGTTCTGCATATCAACCTTATTCTTAAAATGGTACACAAACACTTTCTCTCCACTCCACATGCAACCTCTCACTTTCCAAGATATCATTAAACAATCTGGTGAGTAACACCACTGCCATTTCCCCTAAACACCTCCATGCTACCACAGGTATGTCATGTGGGCCAACAGACTTTCCAGTATTTATCCTCTTCATAGCTATCCTCACTTCCTCCTTGGTAAGGTGCTGCACTTCCTGATTCACCATACTCACATCATCCAACCATCTCTCTCTCATTCTCTTCATTCATCAGCCACTCAAAGTACTCTGTGCATCTGCTCAACACAATCTTCTCACATGTGAGTATGTTTCGCTCATTATCCTTTATCACCCTTATCTGCTGCACATCTTTCCTAGCTCAATCCCTCTGTCTAGCCAATCGGTACAAGCCCTTTCATCCCTCCTTAGTGTCCAACCGGTCATACAAGTTGTTATATGCCTCATCCTTAGCCTTTGCCACCTCTCTCTTTGCCATGCACATCATCTCTTTATACTCCTGTCTACTTTCCTCATCACTCTGACAATCCCACTCCTTCACCCCAACCTCTTTCTCTGTATACTGTCCTGTAATCCTCAGTCCACCACCAAGGTGTCCTTGAACTCCTTCCTCCATCCGCGTCACACCAAGCACCTTTCTAGCTGTCTCCCTTATTAGCTTTGCTGTACTTACCCAGATATTTGGTAAATCGTCACTGCCACCCAGTGCCTGTCTTAACTCTTCCCTGAATTCCACCTCACAATCACTCTTTTCCAGTTCCCACCATTTGATCCTTGGTACTGCCCTCACACTCCTCCTTTTTTTGATCATCGTCATCTTACATACCAACAGTCTCTGCTGCCTCACTACACTGTGCCCTTTTACCACTTTACAGTCTCCAATCTACTTTAAACTGGTCCTCCTACATTGGATATATTCCACCTGTGTGTATCTCCCTCCACTCTTGAATGTAACCCTATATTCCTCCCTCTTATTATAGTAAGTATTCACCACAGCCATGTTTATCCTTTTTTGCAAAATCCACTACCATCTCACCATCTGCATTCCTTTGCTTAACACCATACATGCCCATCCCTTCCTCATCTCCTCTGTTCCCTTCACCAATATGGTCATTGAAATCTGCTGCAATCACCACTCTCTCACCCTTGGGTACAGTCATCACCATGTCATCTAACTGACTTCACATTTCTCTTTCTCATCCATCGCACAAGCAACTTGCATAGCATATGCACTAACAACATTCATCATTACACCGTCGATTTCCAGATTCATAAACATCACTTTATCAGACACTCATGTCATCCTCCAAAACCACCCTTGGCATACTGTTCCTTCAGGATAACCCCTACCCCTTTCCCATCCCATCCACACCCTGATAGCACAATTGTGACCTGCCTCCAATAAACCTAGCTGTACTCCCCTTCCATCTGGTTTCTTGCACACACAATATATCCACCTTCTTCTGGCCATCATATCAGCTAGCTCTGTCACTATACCAGTCATACTGCCAACATTAAAAGTTCTTACCCTCATTACCACACTCCTAGCCTTTCTCCTCTCTTCTTGCCATATGAGTGCTGGACATCCTCCAGGGTATGTCTGCCAAAGCAAAGGCTACTGTGCTATTGAATGACTCAAGTGTGTAACAACAATATTAAGACAGTGTTACTAATTTTGTCCCATTGCCCCCCCGCCCATGTATGTGTGGCGTCCTACAGATGTCCTGCTCTAATGGGTTGAGAGGGATGAGTGGGCAGCAAGAGTGTGAATACAGTGTGCCATACTGACATAGAACAGAAATGTATATCAGATATTACCTGTGCAAATGTCAGTATGAGTAGGTATATCTGCCCACCTCATAACAACAGACATGGGATGCAAAATGTCAGTTAAACAAGCTGTACATGTTGTACATGTGTGCAATCTTAGTTACTGTGCATCCAACAGAGTGACATTTCTGCAGCTGCTGGTTCTTGCAGTGCCCTGACACAGCCATGGGTACTACAATAAGCATGATTATCTGTTTGAAATTGGAGAGGTGTCCAACTGTGTTATGACTGTGTGTCCATGCCTACTACAGCTATATGAGCACCAACATAGCTGTATGGACTCAGCAATACCTTACTTGTAAAACCTGCCTCCACCAAAGTAGAGAAATCCCCTTTGCTGGACAACAGCAATACACAAACCACAGACTTGGTACCTATATTGGCTGTACAGGGCAACTTAGGAGCAGGCACCAACTTGGCATCAAGTCAACCTTTGTCTGATCAAGCATATAAGGTCACAGGTGGAGTTCTATAAAGGCTAACTATGAGTACAAATTGGACACATCCACCAAGGCCAATTAAAAGGCCATCTTCACATATGTCTGCAATTTCAGAGGCAACAAACCAACCTACCCTGTAATGGTTGTCAATCAGACCACATACACACACAACATAGCTATAGCCAACCTGCTGCAGTTAGGTTTAGGGCAAACATTGCCCCTGGATCAGCATCACTATTAGGTGGATATGCACAGCACCCACACCCCTCCCCTCATCACCAGTGAGCAGGTACATATTGCCGACTGAAAGGCAACAAATGTAAGTATCCATGGGACCTGATAACATCCCTGTCCACATCCTACATGAACTCAGATATGTGCTCCCAGCTCCATTACATACTGCAGTCACACCAAGCCTTGGCACTATCCACACCCCATCCACATGGAAGATGGCCAATGTCATCCCTCTACACAGACATGAATGAGGAGTAGAGGATTAGGAAATTAACTAGCCCTCATTGGGGGAAATATGATACATCAGGACCAGCAGTGCAATGCAAGCAGATACAGTGCTGATAGATTACAGGGGTATGTTGTGGTTGTGAGTGGTGGTTACTGGTATTCAATGTAGCTGTGCAGGTTCTGTACATACTGTTGCCAAATGTATGAGGTCCTGTGATCTGTTTCCCTTTTTATGTCTTCCAGGTGCAATGTCGCATCAGCAAAGGTCTACTTTCATAGCAGCTGAGACAAATATAATCATAGAAGCCATACTACAGAACCATGCCATAATGTTTGGCTGGAGCCAGCAACATGCGGGAGAGGACTAACCTGTGGGATGACCTTGTCCACAGGGTAAATTATGTCAGCCTGCATGCATGTACATACGAGCAGGTCCACCATCATGCAAATGACCTCATATGCCACACCTGGCAAAGGGCTGCTGCAGTGGCCAGGGACCGCACAGCCACATGTGGGGGCCCAGCCATGCAGCCTCCACTGACACCCACTGAGGAGCTCCTTGGCAGCCTTGGGACACCAATCCCAGTACAACATCAGGGTACAGACCCCCTCACATGCTGGAGGTGAGTGGCACCCAGACAATGGGCAAGGAGTGTGCAGGTAAGGCCCCAGTGGAGATTACTAGACTAGTGTAGCAGACATACGTGTATTTGTAGAGTATCTATGTTTATGTGTCAGGTCAGATTACAGTTGTGGATGGGGTTTACTAATGCACAGAAGTGCACATCTATGGTGAAGAACAGCAAATTATGTAGTATTGGGGGTTGTAATATAAATATGCAGACATGATGCATCCATCCTGTACCAATGCCACATGTGAGTCTGCTGACAATACTTCTCTCCCACAACTACCTAGGTCCATCCAGTCTGCATGTGGGATGGCAGCCTGAAACTGGTGAGTATGGAATTGTTCTGTTGTGGTTTGCCAATACCCCAGGCATGGTAAGGCCATGCAATGTACCATGCACACAACTGTCACTCATAGCCATATTGCTTTATGTACATGTTCACTTGTGGTAGGGTTAACTGCATTGCATCACAGTGGTCACCACAGGGGCCTATCTAAAGAGAATGTAGCATCCCTGTACCATACTACGCAACCTGTCAGTGGAAGACTTCTAGACAGAGGCCAACAAAATAGGGGAACAAACTGCCTAAGGTAGGGACATTTGTGAAACATTACTCTCAAACAGTGGATATAAATAGTGTACACACCCCTGTTAACATGCCAGGTGTTTGTGTTATATATGCAAACTGAGACCACAATATGTCAGTCGACACCTTTTCCAACCTGTAATGTGAGCTATGACATGAACAATTCACTTGTAAAACCAATCAGTCTGTTGGACATCAAATATGGAGTATACAAACTTTAAAATACGTTGGATCCATATGTGTGCACACCCTTCAAATAATATTTTATTGCAGCAGCTTGTGATTTACTGACAGCATTCAGTCGGCTTGGGTACACACCTGCCTTCAAGTAAAGGCACTCTGAGTAACACCAAATAACAGTCTGCTGTCCAAGTTGGATATTCATGACATTTGCTCAGTTGCCTGCAACAGCAATAACCATGGCTTGCAAACAGCTTACAAAGCAGCAAAGGGATCTCATATTTGAAAGACATCAGTCAAGAGTAGGGTACAACATTACCACAGCATTGCATATACCATGGAACACAGTGGAGACAGTTGTTAAAAGGTGGATTGAATATGGGACAACAGTGCTGTTGAAAAGAACCTGACATCTCTCCAAAAATGATGACAAGACATGTCAAAACCTGGTCAGAGAGGCTGCCAGGAGACATACAGCAACAATGAGGGGGTTGCAAGAATCTCTTGCAAGTACTGGTGTTGTATACTACATGTGAGAACACTATTCCATATTCTGCATATGTCTGGCCTATGGGGTATGGTCAGAAGATGGAAGCATATCCCCACACCAAAAAACATCCAGGGATGGATAGAATTTGCAATACAGCACATCAAGTCTCCCAAAGGCATGTGTGAAAATGTGTTATGGTGTAATGAGACTATGGCTCGACCTCACAGCCACTATACCAAAAGGTATGTGTGCTGCACAAGCAACACTCCTCTTAGCCTGAACAGCAACATCCCCATGGTGAATCACACTGGTAACAGCGGCCTGCTGTGGGGATGCTGTTCCAAAGCCAGAACTGGGCCTGTAGTCACAGTGGTGGGAATTATGAACAGTTCCAAATAGCACCCACATCAGGCCTAAATCCATCAGGCATCTGCAAGAAGGCTGAGGATGGGGAAGGGTGTCAGCCTTCATCATGACAAAGACTCGAAGCATACATCCAAAGCTATCTAAGAAAGGCTCCACTTGAACACATTCATGGTTATGGATTGGCCCAGCCAGAGCCTAGACCTACACCAGATAGACAAACCCCAGTGTGACCTGATGAGGGTTGTGCACATGAGCTGCCCTTGCAATCTGACAAAGTTGGGTGACCTTTGCATGGAAGAGTGGACAAATAATGCCAAGTCAATATGTGCCATGCTGATAGACACCTTCACAAGAAGAGTGAATGCTGTAATTCACTTACAAGGTGCTTCAACAAAGTATTATTTTAAGGGTGTGCACACTTATGCAACCACCACATAGTACATATTGCAGTCATATTTTACACATAACACATTTGTTTGTTTATCGATTGGATTGCACAGGTCATATGTCACATGAAAGGTGGGTAACATATTTGAATGCATTATTGCGGTGTCATCTCATATATTACAAGAACATGGTATGTTAACAGGGTTGTGTACACTTATCATATCCACTGTAAGCTTAGAACATTGCTGATGTAACAGGAATTGTGTGACCATACATTTACTGCTGGTTTGGATGTCTAAAACTCAAATGTATGTCATTAATCAGTGACGTCACTCCTCAGATCATCCCAGTTATGTATCAGACAAAGATAGCGGTTATGAGAAACAGAGCAAACATATGAGCCAGGCATCTACACATCCTGCAAGGATCTGTACAGTTGTGAGGTATGTTCTGTAGTACTTGCCACTGTGCTATACAAGTGAACAGCAATGATGTGTACATGGGTGCAGTCTGTGCTGGGGAAGGGCCATCACCTACTAACACTAATCACATATCCCAGAGCTCTATATTGTTAGTTACATATAGTAAAACTGGCTACAATGCTTGATGTTGATGGCCATGTATCATGCATGTCACCAGTTGGGTAATGTGTGGTCTGTGTAACAGATTTGTGCCACCTCACCTGTAAGTGTGTGTGTGTGTGTGTGTGTGTGTGTGTGTGTGTGTGTGTGTGTGTGTGTGTGTGTGTGTGTGTGTGTGTACCAGCCAACCTCAAAGTACAGGTATTAATGTACATATGTTGTCTTCCCCTCACAGGTGGCAATGGGATTTGGGGTCCCTCCTACTTGTAAACTGACGTCATTATCTCTGCAGACTCTGACGATGATAGGAATATTGAGGTACAGGTTGGGTTGTTGGGGTCTGAATCTGTGCCATTGGCTGGCATCCCACTCTTGTCCACACCATCCCAGCACACAGTGACAATGTCCATACATACCCCATCACCAGTGGCCACAGATGATGGACAGTTGGCAGGTGGTGGCATTGAACAGGCTAGTGTGGTGACTATGGTAGGTGTGAGTGTAGACACTGGCCATAGCCAGAGTGCAGACGAGGTCCTACACAGGTGGATGGGCAGCGGTGCTCACAGGAGGACCACTGCTCATCAATCCACTGTAGCAAGTGCTACAGCAGGAGTCACCAGATGCATGTTTTGGGCTGTCATGGATGCACAGGCATGTAGTAAATGCCACACCAGACAAATACTCAGGGTGGTGGACGCAACTCTTCCTGATTTATGTTGTGACATACATGACCTTGCTGAGGCCACACATCAAAATACTGAGGTCATGAATAGATGGAAGGGTGAGACAATGGCAATCTTTGACCATGGCATGTTTGTGCTACAGCATGTGGTGATGGGCATATACCATGAGGAAGTAGGTCAGCACCAACATCAGCTGAGAGTATATGGGGCCATGCACCTTCACACTCCCATAGTGGCAGTGACACCAGCACTATTAAAGGGGGGGTTACTGTCCACATCACACCAGAGTAGGCCATGGGGACGTGGTCCTGTCCAGTTGCATCAGAGGCACAGATCCAGCAGACAGCAGTCACCATCAGGAAGCAGTACTGCATCAGTCTTGGGCCTGATGGTGCCAGTGATACCCCTGGCAGGACCAGTTTCCATGTCTGTGGCTGGAGATGGTGAACTGGACAACCTGCCATGTACAGTCCACACCTATCCAATGTACCCCTGCATAGGGCAGCCACATGTCATGACTGTGTGCATACATATACACACACATCTGTATCACTGGCAGGTCACCTCCAGAAACACACAGCACCTCTGCACAGCCCATCTATTAGATACCCACACACATGATTTTAACAATATGGCTCAGCCTAGGCCTCTGGCAAACCCACACCACACCCTGTGCATATGATGATACCTGTGACACATCCTTGTCATCCATACCATCAATGCAGGGACCTTCTAATATGGGTCTGATGCACAGGGTGAATATAGTACAGTGCAGTTATGTAATACTATGTAAGTGGCTGTCTGCTTGCATTTGTTATGGGTACACATACAGGTGTATGTACCGTATTAGCCAGGATGCATTATTGCTATTAGTACCACTGACTGAATGTAGTCTGACATGCTGTATTCTGTTTGTGTTCCAGGTGTCTGTGTGTCTGCAGGCTGTGGCCTTGCAGACATTCCCAAGAGGGAGTATGGTAGACTGGGAATACACTGACCATGTCATAGGCAAGGTATAGCTTTATATGTACATGTACCAGGTGTGTATGCATGCAACAGTATGTGAGGGACACTGTTGTCAGACAGTGTGACCTTGCATACATACCCCTTGTCACAGACAGGTAGCCTTCAGACATGTCAGCTCAGTGTTGTGTAGTACCACAGGCTCATACATACAGAACAGGTTATTGCAGTAATGTCAGCAGGTCCCTCTCAAGCATAGCCATTACATTAACTGCAACAAATTCACCTGTCAACACCTGTTGGCTCTGGCATTTCTTTCCCATACACTCAACCCTGATGCAGTTGATGAGGGCATGCATGATACTGTGTATGACAGGTTTGTGGTATGTATTCCTGAGTTCACCGGATGGAACAGGGAGACAAAATGGTATATATTTTGCATACACACAGTAAGGACTGACACAGGGGATGTGCACACAGTAACATAAACACAGTTGGCAATAGACAGATTAGTAAACCTACATTTCCACCTTGATGTACTGTACTACGTACATACACATGACATGCCCCATATAGATTATATGCATGGGACATAACACACTATCTCTTACAACATATAATGTTCTGAATGCCTTCATGGATGGTGAGATAACCCACCAAAATAGGATGTGGAGTCATGTATTGATCCTACAAGCCTGGACAAGTGACAGTGTAGCAGAAGTTGTATCAGCATGATGTTTCAGTCATGTATGATGCCTGATGCTGGCATGTGTGTCACTACACTCACTGTGGCTCATTTGGTAACAATATCACACACATGGGCATTGCTAAGGGACACAGACCACATATAGGTTGCAAGCATCTGGATATTTCATAGACATCTGTACAGAGGACTGGTATGGGGTGCACAATGGTTTAACATGCTGCATGTGAGCCAGATGTCGTTACCATGCTATATAAAGTAATGCCATTGGGAGGTGGTAAGCAGTATGGATAGTACACAAATCAAAATGGCATCAGCCAAACAGGATAGGATCTTCACCCAAAGACACACACACAGTTGCAAATATTGAGAGTACCTATCTAGTAATTTCTACTATAGTGTTACACAGTTATCAGATTCACCATGGAGCTTACATGATTTCACCTACTCCCAAGGCACTTCTAAGGTGAATGACATCAGCAGGCCTAGCAAAGTAGGGTGATGGGAAGTTTACAGGATGGTACACAACTCAAAATGGTATAACCCACACAAATACTTGCTAGTAGTGAGATTTGAACCCGTCCCTATCTAGTTATTTCTACTATAGTATTGTGTAGTTATCAGATGTGCCACAGAGCTTACATGATTTCACCTCCTCCCAAGGTACTTCTAAGGTGAATGACATCAGCAGGCCTAGTAAATTAGGGTGATGGGAAGTTTACAGGATGGTACACAACTCAAAATGGTATAACCCACACAATATGTGATTCTCACACAGTTACCAGTAGTGAAATTAGAACCCCTACTTATCTAGTTATTTCTAATATAGTGTTATGCAGTTATCAGGTGCACCATGGAGCTTACATGATTTCACCTGGTCCCAAAGTACTTCTAAGGTGAATGACAGCAGGCCTAGTAAAGTAGGGTGATGGGAAGTTTCTAGGGTGGTGCACAACTCAAAATGGTATAACCCATACGGTATATGACACACACACACACACACACACACACACACACACACACACACACACACACACACACACACACACACACACACACACACCAGTATTGAGATTAGAACCCTTACCTTTCTAATTATTTGTACTATAGTGTTATGAAGTTATAACATGTGCTACAGAGCTTACTGGGCTGATAACTGGCCAAAGGTGCTGATAAATGCACAGCTGAGGTAAACTGTTACAGGTGCCAGAAAGTCTGCCTTCAGTTTTTCCCTTAGATCTTGCTAGTTCTTTCTCTCCTGCACTTCAAATAGCTTTGAACAGTTTTTTTATCAGTTATTGTAGCACACCTGAGAGCCATCAGCAGTAGCTGTTTCTCCCAGAATTAGCTCCAATACTTAGTAGTTATGACCACCTCTCCTGCTTGATTAAAAGTGCAGTTCTCTGTGCTTTTTACCCATTAACCTGGTGCACTTTAGCATTCTAAGGCACTGTTGCAACTGCCTCATGTACACAGACAACCCCCTCCTCTAAACTCCCAACACTCAGACTTGTGAGAGATACCTCTATATCACCGACCTGGAAGATATGCATTCTCCAGCAAAGACTGGACTAGCTGATTAAGAGGAGAAAGATTAACACCTGCAATACACCACATGGAACACATACCCCCCAGAACACCCACTATCACAGCTCTAACATACAAACAATAACCACACACCCACCTTCACAAAGGCACAAGACAGACACCCACTTGACCACAACAACACAGCACAAACCACAGGACACATATCTCACCTACACAGTGTGCCCCTCAACCTAAGCCCCAAAGGCTAACCACCTTTCCTGATGCAGTAATCATAGGTGACTCAATAGTGAGGCACACTAGGCTGAACATGGAGGAGGTAACAGTCAGCTATCAGGTGCCAGAATCTAACACATAACACACCCAGTCAGGTCACGTCACAACTACAAGTATCACTCTGTCATTGTCCATGTGTATGTGAATGACCTGAGATGCACCTCCATGGACTATATGAAAAGAGACATGGTGGAGCTCTCAGATTATGTGGGCCAATCAGGTATGATAGTAGCCCTGAGCAGTATACTACTGTCACCCAGAATGATACTGCAGTACAAACAACAAATTATTGACTTCAACAATTGGCTTAAGTGTCTGGTGTCACTCTCATGGGATCCAGTATCTGCCTGCTTGGGATGACATGATTGACAGACTGTGATGGCTTGCCAGAGATGGTCTGCATCTGTCACCCCTGGGTTTCCGGCTACTGGCTAAGTGTCTTGCGGCCCCTATAGTGCCTTTTTAGGCAGTGTTCCAAATCAAATTACCACCATAACAGCTATACATATATGCAATCTGAGGGTCATGCTGCTCAACACCAGACATCTATATCTCGAAATGCAGCCACTCAAAGCACTCCTCAAAATGGAGAACTTTGACATTTGTGCTGTAACGGAGACCTGGTTTACAGCAGCAGACAGCACCCCTGCACTACCAGCCTATAACTCATTCTACACCTGTCAGCCCCAAAACATGGACCACAGCTACAAAGGCAATGGTGTCTCCATATTAATAATGGATATGCACACATCCAGAGTAGTATCCCAGCATAATGCATCTGAGATACGTCAGGTACAACTGACATTGGGTAATAGTGCAATCCAGGTCATAGCCTGCTATAGGTCCACATCCATGTCCCTAGACTCTCAATCCACATTCCTCAACACACTGGAATCTATCAAGGTCCAAACCAAAACTCATACTAGAAGACTTCAACTACCCCTCCATCAACTGGGTAAGATACTGAAGCACGAATACAGTGGCCCACCGCTTCCTGGAATTCATCAGTTCCAATGCCCTGGACCAGCTCATTCTGACACCCAGTACAGGAAGCAACATCCTTGACCTATGTTGATTACTAACATATGGGACCATCGCTTGACAATAGTAGTCAACCACTACTTGGTCAGATCCAACATAGTGTAATCACCATGGAAGTCCACATCTCACCCACACACCCCACAAAGGTAACCACCTTGAAGAACTTCTCCAAAGCTGACTTTGGACTCATAAGAACAGAGGTGGCTAACTTCACAGCACCCATGCCAATGGAAAATACCTGCATGACTTGCCGAATTATACACAAACTCACTGTACAAACATGTACATCAATGCATGGAACTAGCCATACCCAACAGAACCATGACACTCTCCTGCAAACAGTGGAGGCTAATTTGGTGGTCCCCTGCCATTAATAACCTGTACAACAGAAGGAAGAAACTGTTTCAGAAAAAGGTGGAGTCCCAAGAGTGATAAAACGCCCTTATTAGCCTCAACACCAACTTGAGATCCCTCATGAAATTATCTAAAGCCACCTATGACAGCAGGATTACAGCAGACACTGATAATAATCACAAATCTTTTGATAGTTATATCAAGAACCTCCACACCAATACCCAGAAGTACTCTGAGTTATTGCACAATGCTACCTCCTATACTGAGCCAACAGGTATTGTCAACAGTCATGCCAACACATTCAGTGCCAGTTCTACCCCTCCCCCACCAGAGGAACAATCAGAATGCCAGAAGAATGCCAGGCACCCAGGATTACTGCTGCCCATGTTACACCTGCATTGTCCATGGACAAGAATACACTTCCATGAGACCCCATATTATCCCTGGCTGTATTTTACATGAACTATAAAGATACCTGGCACCACATCTGTGTGCTCTGTTCAGTCACAGCCTCACCTTAGGCCCTTCCAAATGGTGCACTGCTACAGTCATCCCTCTCCATAAAGATGTGGCAACTACTGACCCTGGGAATTATCAGTCCAGTAGCCTGACGAGTCTGATATGTACAGCTATGGAGCGCATCATCAGGGACCTGATCGACAAATATATAGGTAATCTCCTAACTCTGGACCCCACACATTTTGACTTTGTGAAAGGGGGATCATGCCTGTTCAACCTGGTTGACTTCTTTGAGTCAGTCACCAGGGCTGTATATGACAGTAAGGCTCTGCATATAGCCTACATCAATCTGGCCAAGGCTCTTAACATCATTACTCAGTCAGGAATTATGGATGGACCCACCAAACTAGGCATCAACCCGTATATCACTGGGGGGGGGTCTGAATTGGCTCAGAGATAGAACACACAGTGTGAAAGTAGTGAGCTCCAATTCAGACTGCCATCCAGTCATGAGTGAAGTCCCACACGGATCAGTCCTGGTTACACTCCTGTTCAGCATCTACTTCTCAGGAGTCCAAGCCAACACAAAGGAACTCTGTCTGACCAAGTTTACAGGCAACTGCAAGCTGGGAGCCATCATTACCTCCACAGGTGATGCAGACATCCTACAGACTGGTGTGGAAACCATGGCCTGAAGCTTAACACCACAAAATGCATCATCAGCCCCTTTGGTAAAATCTCAGTTCCCACTAAGTACCACATTGATGGGAGCCCAATGCACACTGTAGGCGTGTAAGAGATTTGGGGACACAGGTTGACAGCAACCTCTCCTTTAACCACTACATTGCCACTGTGGTCAGGAAATCCTTCTATGTGGCACATATCATTACCAAGGGTTTTGCATCCAGGAAGAAAGAGGTCATCGTCTCTTTGTACTCTTCCCTCTTTACATCAATCACCAAGTATAATGGCCCATTTGGCATGTACCTCACTAGACACCTGCAACAGCTGCAGAGGCCACAGAAGTACCTCACAATGAAAATTCTAGGCATTAAACACATGTCCTACACAGACAGACTCAAAAGACTCCAGCTAGTCTCTGTCCCATATCACCTACTTAGAGGCAATCTCTGCTTGACTTGCAAAGCCATGTCTGACCCAACTCTTTTACAAATGCTACATCTAAAGACATCCTAATCTCTCTGCACCACACACTGCAGGGACCTCAACCTCATTACCGCAATCAACACAACATACAGGTTTCAAACCCAGAGACTACACATTCCCTGGAATAGACTTCCCATACATGTCAAGCAAAGTACCTAGATAACCCTGTTCCAGGGTGATCTTGATGAGTGGATGGGTAATAGAAAGTTCACCCCAGGGATCACTCCAGTGGCTCTACTTGATTGGGTCACTGGGAACTAACATCAGGTGGCACAATAGCAGGGCACTTCTATGGGCTAGGCTTGTAATGGCTCCAGGGCCATAAGCCTAGTAGGTTCATAAGTTCATAGGTAAGTACTAGGCTATCTGCCTGAAGGCATTTTAAAGCCTAGCCGGAATGTGTTGGCTTTTGCTGCCCCCTTAGATTAGTTCCCTGTGCTTCTGTCTAGCAGAGCCATTGAAGTGATCCCTGGGGTAAACTTTCTGTTTCCCATCCACTCGTCAAGGTTTCCCTTGAAATTAGTTAATGAGGAGCTCTGCCTAATGTAGATTGGAATCTTGTTCCAGAACATGGGAAGTCTCTGGGACATGAATCTATCCCTCCAGTGTGTCCTATTTATTGTTGTGGTGAGTACACACCTGTGAACCTATAAGGGGAGTGACATTGGCATGACTGATAAATTAGGCTGGTAGGTGGGTAATTTATCAAAATACTTCTTTCTACAAACATACACACTTACACACACATACATTTGCAAAAATCTGAGAGTAGAACCCCTGCCTATCTAGTTGTTTGTACTATAGTGTTACACAATTATCGCATGCAGTACAGAGCTTACTGTCTGACAACTGGCCAAAGGTGCCAATAAGGGGAATGACATCAGCAGGACTGATAAAGTGGGGCACTGGGAAGTGTTGTGGGTGGGAATGACCTAAAACTGTTTTACCTACAAACACACACACCCCACTCTCACATACACAGCTGTCTCTCTCACACACACACACACACACACACACACACACACACACACACACACACACACACACACAGTCTCCAGTATTGAGATTAGAACCCCTACCTATCTAGTTATTTATACTATAGTGTTATGCAGTTATCACATACACTACAGAGTTTATAGGGGTGATTGGTATCCAATGGTACTTCTAAGGTGAATGAAAGCAGCAGATCTATTGAAGTAGGTCAATGTGAAGTGCACTGAGTGGGAAGAGTCTCGTAATACTTGGACCTATGGAGACACACACACATATTGTGTTACAACACCTACACAGTTAGGTGCAGTGTGACACTTATAAGAATTTTGTGATTCAGTACAAGGCCCCTCATTAACATACTCCACTGCCTTAATCCATAGTTACTGCACTACACAAGAGCCTCCCCCTTAGTAACCACTGTTCCCTGCCATTGCTTTGATTCTGCTTGCCATTGAGTATAATCGCAAAATGCAGGTTTCCCTTAAAATTGACTTTTCACATTAATTTTCTTATTTTCTCCATGATCCTGTTTGTGCGCTGCTGCCTTATGCTTAAACATCCAAGATCGACCAAAAAAAAATAATTTATTTTTATAAATATTTAACAGTTTTACATTTGGCTAGTAGCCGAATACATTTCTGCACTTACACTGTTCCTGCACGGTTGCCTACCTGCTTCCTGGATCACTATTTTACCTTATTTACATGGCTTTTACCAGCAAATGAGGTATTTAGCATCCTGCATGGGCTTCCATGCAGGACAGTACCGGCTCACTCATGCACTTCAATGCAGTGTGTTACTGGATCACATGGCAGCCATATTCCATGCAGGAGCAGCTACACTGTTCCTGCACAGAGATTTTCTGTTTGTGAATCTGGCTGAATGACTTTGGACCAATAAAGGTGCTGCATATTCTGTCCAAAATGCTATATCTTTGTTTTGTGGCAATGTATACAAAAAACTTGCATTTACACTGATGGTAAATGAGGAGGAAAATGGAAAGTATTTGCATTCTGACTGCAATTTATTTGGTCTTCTAAGCATGCCTGGAATGTAGTGAAATACTGCAATAGTTTTCTTAATGTTCTTTTGCAGTGAGGCTAAGAATGATGAGCTGTATCTGTATGTTTGGGAATATGTTCTATGATTTAAAAATAAATACCCTAATTCATAAGAAACCCAATAAAATAGAACAATGCAGGTGGTAGTATTGCTAAATATCATTTTAAACAAACTTTGTGGATTAGCAGAAAGACTCAAGTCTTATTTTTACACAAGAAATCATATTAAATTTGCATACATCTAAGTTCGGAAACTAAATCTGGGGCTATGATAATGGAAATATGTTACAGCAAATTTTGAGAGACAGGACTGTAAATAAAATAAATGCTCTAAAACCAAAACGGTTGCTAAAACAAAATAGCAAACACCATATTAATTTCATACATATGTTTTGTAACTGCATGTGTGCACATTCATTTATAGAAAATAAACCATTACAGATGTTATGACAATAGGAAGTACTGCCAGCCATGCCAGGAGAAATAGGACAGTAGATATGTAACATATGCCAGCACAGCTAGCTGGAATTTTGTAAAGAATTATATGCCATTTGTATATCAAACTGATTTGTACAGATGCTTGTGTTTAAAACTGTATTTGTAAAGTTGCTTGTGTTATAATGTATCAACAGTGTGCCCTTCTGGAAAGAAAATAAATGTACAAACATTATTCCAACTGAATTAAATGTATGTGTTTCAAAAGAGGATACTGGCAGAGCAGAGGTTAATAGCAATCCAGCTGTAACAAACTTCAAAATATATCTGAAATTAAATTACTGTATGGGTTAACCCATAAAGATGTTATCCATGACTTTTAAATGAAGTCAGAGGTGCAATGTCTGTGCTACAGAATACGTTGTAGCTCCTGTAGGGAGAGTGGAATGGTTTTATGGTTTCATGACTTTCAGGAAGTCTGAGTAAAGCTCTGTCTGTGTGTATGGTAACACATAGGTGCTGAAATCCTGTCAGCTTCTAGTGTTGGTGATAGCATGGGAAATGGAGTCAAATGACCAGATGTGTGTGTGATGTTATTCTGTAAGTCAAAAATAATATTTATATATTAGTAGGTGTTTGCTCTCAGCATTCTGTATTCTGTCTTGGATCTGACAATAAGGAGAACTCAGTCAAACCATCTTGCCTTCAGTAAGTAACTTAACTAGGGAACAGTAATTATTTTAGTCAATAAGGAATAGATAGTGAAACTAGCTAAATATTGCTTTTATATAACTGTATGAAACTTTCCATCACTGTTATTTTTAATATTCCGCATGACTGAAACCACAGTGTTTACTGTAAATAGATATTTGATATTTTCTTGTTTTTTTATTATTTAATATTAAATATATTTAAACTTTTCATTGTGAATGGTCCTTTTTAGAAAATATTTAAGCTTTGGGAATATTTAGACATATTTATTTGGAGATAACTCTGACCACTCCTGAAAGCCTTACTGTTTGGTCAACATAACTATTTGTATTAGTATTAACTTCAGCATAATTGGATACCCTTTTAAGAGCCTTATAGTAACTGACTGGTGGCAATGAATCTACCTTATTGTCTGGGCAAAATTGGTAGAGCAGGTAATTTTTGCCACAGTGTGTGTGTGTGTGTGTGTGTGTGTGTGTGTGTGTGTGTGTGTGTGTGTGTGTGTGTGTGTGTGTGTGTGTGTGTATGTATGTGAAAATTAAATCTCAAAGGCTGTGTTTGTGTGTGTGTGTGTGTGTGTGTGTGTGTGTGTGTGTGTGTGCGTGTGTGTGTGTGTGTGTGTGTGTGTGTGTGTGTCTGTGTGTGCGTTTGTGTGTGCCAGCTACTTGGGACAGGACATGAAGCACTGGTTTCACAATTCCAGTGGGGAGCCTTATAGGGAACCTGAAGAGAGACAGATAGAGACACCGAAACTCTGGGTTGAGTGTATGTGTGCCCTGTGTTCTCTTAATGGAAACTGTGCTTGCTGTAGAGAGGTCTGCATCTGGAAATACTGAGTATATCAATTTGTAACTCCAAGTGAACATCCCTCTCCAGTGTCAGTGGTGAGGATTCAGCATTCTTGATTACTGGCCCAGAGTGGGGGAACTCACCGATTTTCTTATTACATGTGTTTTATTTTTTAACGGTTCTCATTCATTCTAACATTACACAAAGTAAGTCCTGCTTTCCCTGAAATTTCACTCTTCCTCTTACTGAACATAATTCTGCATGTGTTGTTCCATTAATTTCTATATAGTTTGTCCCTTCCTTTTTCTACAGTTCCCACCTCCAATTCCTTTACCACATTTAGAGCATTCAATACTTCATTTTCTGCTACTTACTTATTTTAGCAGCTAATAGCATTAAACACAGCAAGGCCTTACAGTTTCTAGCCAATTCAGTTTCTATATCCCATCTCAAAAGAATAATGTCATTTGTGACGTTGCATGTTCGATTCTCAGTTAGAGCGTCTTCTGTGTGTCAACATGCGTGAATGGGCGTTCCTTCGTTGAAGGTTGTGAGTTAGGCCTGTCAAGCCAGCATGTAAAAATCTACTGCCAATCATTAGCGGACTGGAGTTCCGCTGTGGCGACCCCTAACTGGGAAAAGCCGAAAGACAGTTACAATAATTTGCTCCCCAACATTTCTGAGAAAATACCCTACATGGTATTTTTAAATTCTTCTAACTCATTTAATTCCTAAAATCATATTTCCAATTGCTCTGTCCTTCCCATAACACCTCCAGCATTTGCTATTATCTAGCTGAGGATAAATTCTCTGAAGTTTCCTCAGGGTATAATAAATGCCTATGTAAACACTACCATGCAGAAATCCTAAACATTCTAGACTTTGTTGCATACTTCAGAATCATACAAACATACTGTTCCTTCATATATTTCCTTTCTGTTCTGACCTCCCAGCCTTTCCATCCTTTTCTAAACTCTTTTGAACGATTCTTATAGTTATCAGGCATTATTTTATACTCCCTGTTAATTATCACTTTTTTTAGAAGCAGCATCTATTCTAGACTGAAGTAAAAACTCATTAGAGCTGGCCTTTCACTTAACACTTTCCTGTCCCTTTCTCCTTGCTTCTAGTTATGTTTTCAATCCCTGGTAGGGAGGGGTGCTTTCAATCTACAGTTTAAACATCTATTTGGCTTCATCCCACTTTATTACCTTTCCCTCCCTGTCTATTTGTTCCCAATACCTTGGCTTATTTTCTAATTTTCTCCAGTAAATTCTATCCCCCTCTTGAAGTTTTTATGCCCCTACTTCCAATCATCCCTATTGGCAAAATATTCTTTGCCATGCTGACATCTTCTTAAAATTCTTTCTGATACTATATAAATATAATATACTTAAAGGTTATTATTATTTTTTTTCTTAAAGACCTGTATACAAAATCCTTTTCTCTTCTTATTTTTGAACTCCCCCATCAACATTATTTCCATGTTGATTTATAAGCTTCTGCTTGTGATGTGTATCAGTCTTACTGAGTAGCTCAAAGCAACCCCTCAAATCTACTAATCTAAACCATATTGTTCTATAGGGAAAACCAGCTTATCTCACTTAACTCTTAACCTGTTTCTCTCCTGAAGAAATTCTTTGTTTATTTATTAATTATGGTCCACAACTTTACTACAATTTGCTAATGTGTTTGCTCATTATTCAGATGACAGAGAATCAGTGCTTTTATGCAGTGTTCCATGTTGCAGTGTAGGAACTGTGACACCAAGCAGAATGCCTAATGGATGCGAGAATCCATTTAGGTGTATGTATTCTGCATTGTTGTCTGCTGAGAAAGGCAATGGATACTTGACTAGCAAGGATCAACCCTAATATCTGGATTTCAGAGGTTTCATAAATATTTGCATTATTATGTTTTTTACCATCTGCATCAATCACAAACTACTGGTTGCTTTATTTAACATAAATAAATTACTCCTCAAATGGGTCCAGAAACAATACTGTAATATATATGTAGTATATATGTAATATTCTAGTACACTATTAAGAACACAATATGACAAATACGTATATAAATGTCATATGACTTTTTTCTGCATCATATCTGTGCCACATTAGTACAAAAGCTACACACACCTGTTCAGCTGTCTTTTGTGTCATTGTTTAATACTTGCTATAGGCTAGGAATGTTATAGAAAGGAATATAAATATATAATATGGTGTCAGAATGGTTGCAAAGTGAAGACTGATCCCAACTCAAGTGTGAGTTGTCACTGGGTTGGATTCAGTTATTTCTCCAGTTTCCATACAGTGAAATAATGTGTTTCCAGTAATACAGAGCCACAATAAGAAATTATGACAAGCAAATGACAAAAATAATAAAAATTAAAAAAATAAAGGGACAAGATGAGTAATTACACAAAAGAGGTATTCCAGATGTTTTTCAGTCAATGTACCATTATATAATTTGAGACAGCAACAAACTAGGAGGTTTCAATAAGGAATGACAAAAGCCACAATATTACACATTAAAATAGCAGAATCATCAACATGGTAGCTCTTCCAAAACTAAATCTAGCAATATCTTTAATTCAACTGGGGAGTCTAGCAGAACACTGGAAGCAATGGCTGCAAAAAAATTGCTTGGTTTTGTTCTGCAATACACATATAAAAAAAAATAAATAAACAGAGGGGGAATTCAAGATGGTGGACATATGGTGAACACTCTATCCTGATAGCTCTTTCTCCTTCAAGTTAAACTTACAAAAATAGCCATACTATAATTAGATATAAACATCTTCTCAAGCAAGACTAAACTTGGCGAGAATAAAATAGTCTTCAGTGAATGTGAAATAAAGCATAGCATGCAGATAAAGATCTGTAAACGTTTAAGTGAGTAAAGTCTAACGTTCCACATATACGAGGCCTGTAAAACTCCAGTTAAGATAACAGAGGAAAATAAACTGAGATCGGCAAAATGTCAAAGGAAAATGAAAATATGGATCTGCAAACAACCAAAACTAAACTATCCCAAATAACTTCTCCTGAAAAAAGAAACATTAGTTAAAAGACAGAGGACCACAAAGCAGCAAGAAAGCCTTAAACAGGCTGCAAAATAAAAAACAGAGCAAAGCTATGACATGGATGACCTGAAAACAGCACTGCTGCTATTACAAATGGCTATTCAGAGCTTATTGCTGCAGTTAACAAACTTTGGTAATAAGATAGAACAAATCACTTTGGGTTTGGATGAAACAGAAACCAGAACAATAAACAATGAATTTAAAATCAAACAATGCCAGGATGCCCTAGAAAAAGGATAAAGCCATAAAGGATCTACAAGAAAAAATCACAGATTTAGAAGCTAGAAGCCATAAAAACAGTTTGCTGATCATAGGCATACCTGAAAAATATGAACATGCTCAGTTAATAAGTATGGTATGACAAATCTTAAGTATACATCTAGAAAATGAAACAATAGCAGCATCCATATCAAGAGGGAGAGCGCACTGAGCTTTATGCAAATCACAAGTCATAGACAAACCCAGACAAGTCTATGTAAAATTCTTAAACTTCCAGGACATTCAAAAAATACTAATGCAAGCTAAACAAAAAAGAAATATTCAGTGGAATGGCTATAATTTCGTTTGCACAAGACTTGCATCTACAAATTAAACTAAACAAACAATTCTCCTCTTTTTTGTACACATTTAATTGAGATACAGAGAATCAACTTTCATCAAGCTTTTGGGGAAATCCCCAAACTTGGTAATTGAAATTATCAAAATGAATCCAGAAAATTTTCTGTCAAATAAATGCACCTTTAAATAAGAAGAAAAATAATTAAAAATATTTTTGTGGTGTGAGGAAATGGATAGTTCTCATTCAGACCTTCTAAATAGATCTGGATGTTATTAGAAAAGAATCCTTAAGCTGCATCGAAAACAGAAACATAGTAATGTTAATTTAATTATGAATACAAGTGGCTGACTGTCATATACTCATTGTGTAACAGTTAAACTAAATGCCTTTTCAAATAACTTTGAATATTTATGCCATGCAAATAATATCAGAAACTCTGCATATCATTCTCAGAAAGACTACTTAAGAACCAGCATGGTTGCAGACATCTAAGTATATAAGGTCCATATAAATGGACATAAGTTTTAAGACTGGGAAAAAGGTGTGAGATGAAAGATCTGAACAAGTGAAAGGACCAAACAGAAAGTAAGATTTATGTAGAAACATTATTCCACGCACAGACTACAATAAAGAATTACCTGAAGTATGACATTTTATAGCCCCTACTTTCTACCTTGGAAAAAGAATGTAAACACTCTAGACACTCCATACTGGAATTATGGTCTGTAACAACTTAGTTTTGCCTGAATTCTAATATCCAATTAGTCATGTTATGATGGACTGATATTTGCAACATTGTTTGACAGTTATTGGTAAATTATTTTCTCTTCCATTGATATGTGAAGTAACTCATATATATGAATGTTAAGCTGTTACGTTTCTAACATTCAGAATAAGTGCAGCTTCAAATATGTAATTTAACAGTATGAATGAGGGAATGTTTTTTCACCTCCAAATATTGAGTGAATCTACCTTTATACTAGTATTATATAAATAACATTCCTGAAGCAAGGAAGAGGACATTCATACACTGATGCAGGAAGTCTAATATGGTGGAAACATACAAACATTGTTCCTTATTTTGTTCTCACCAGGTATATATTGTGCGATAAAACACAAGAAATGCTACTATATAAATTTAATTATAGATAAACAACTGTCTATACAAATGGGCCTATTTGGCATTAACTAAATTTTAGGAGCATGAAGTGTTGATAGGGTGATAGGACTCACAAGTCTTAGAATTTGTTAATGTTCGATTTTACATTGATTTGTATTAAAATTCATATTACTATCTATTTATTCAGAAAAAGAATGTACTATAAAATAGATACATAAAGTTAGAACTAACTTTCTCTGGATTCAATTTCTATTCTCTTTCAGTGAAGCTGGTACAGTGGATAGGCACAGGGTTAGTACTGAAAGGGTCTGGTTCCACGGATACAAGAAATAAGACATATCTATGGCAAAAAATTCTTGCAAACATGAAAAATAGTCACTTAGATAAAACAGTTAATACTATACACTTAGACATTTTGAAACTATGTGGTCTGTAGACTCATGGAATGTGAAGGCGCTCCAAAAGAAACAGAAAAGGAATCTTTTTATGCATCTAACATTCAAATCTAAGACAGTACTAACATTTATTCAAGAAACACATATGTTGCCAAAAGACTGGGGGAAAAGACAGAGACAAAAATTGGGTAAAAACAATAATAGCATCCGACAGAGAAATAAACAGTAAAGGTGTAGCAAGTATAATTAAAGATTAATTTAAAGAGCAGATAATTAATAGTGAAGTTGATACTAAGGGTAGATGGCGCTATTTTACAATTTCAAAATCTGGTCTGTCCAAACTAATATTATTTTTAAATCTATGGCCCATCCATAAATCAGTAGGAATTTATATTAGAAACTTAACAATATTCTGCTAAAATTTTCAGACCTTTTATTTATACTAGGAGGTGAATGGAATCTAGTTCTTGATCTGAAAACAGGAGAGGGAAACCTAAAGAACATAATACCTATGCTTTTCCAGCATTAAAAGACTTTGATCCTTCATGTTTTAGAAATACTACTGGATCTACAAATAACTATACATATTACTCACAGTGTTATAAATCTTGGTCCAGAATAGTTTTTTACTTAATATCAGAGTCTCTTATGAATTTGGAGATTAAATATTCTACAGAACCAAGATTTTTTTCAGACCAGTCGAGAATTACTATTAAGATTAATAGGTCGAAGTTGGTAAAATTAGACTTAGCGAAATCTAATTGGTCCTTAAACCCAAACTTACTTCAGAAAAAGGATGTGCAACAAAAAATAAAGAATATTTTAGAAGAACTAAATGAAAACTTACATAAAACAAATATACTTTATAATATTCAATGGGTGGCTACTATGGCTAGAATTAGAGGAGTTCTAATTCAGGAAGCATGTTTTTATAAAAAAGCATCAAAAAAAAAGAAAAAAGCTAACCGATAGAATTAACAAAATAAAAAAAACAAATCCAAAATAAAAACATCCCAGAACTTGAATCACTTATGAGTAGTCTGCAAAAGTAACGTTATCAATTGCATGCACAGCAAAATTAATTTGCTGAAATTAGGGCATTGGCTCGATACTCAGAGTGGGCACAAACACCATCTAAACTCTAAAGTGTTAGCAAGGTTAATAAATGTCACTCAAAAAGTTCCAACAATCTCAGAAATATTCTATTTAGGTAAATCATAAAATGAGACGACAAGCACAACTGAAACATTTGAAAGTATCTATTCCCAAATATATAGTCTGCATGAATTAATATTCTCAGAATCAGAAAGCAAAAAATATCTAAATTATATCATTTTTCACAAAACCAGTGACAAGTAACAGGAAATACTGCAGGCGCCCTTTACAACCCAGTTAAATTTAAAGGTAATAAACAAACTAAAGAATGGTAAGTCTCCAAGACCAAATGACTCTAGATCTGAATTTTACAAAGTATTTCATCAGATATTAATAAAAATCCTACTAAAAGTGTATAATTACATAAGAGAGCAAGGTGTCACTGATCTATACATAAACAAGTCAAAAAACAATCTTTAGCTCAAAAATAACTCAGATAAGAAAATTCCATTAAATTATAAACTATTACCCCTTATTAACCTCCATATTAAAATCGATGCAGCATTGTTAGTGTAGAGACTGGAAAAGATCTTACCCTAGATAATATCACTAAAACAATCAGAGTTTATGAGAAACAGACAAATCTGGGATAATAGTATTACACTACATACAGCAATCAAACTCACTAAACAAGAGAAACATCCTAGGTATGCACTGGTACCTGATGCAAATAAAGTTTTGATAGTGTAAACTTAGCATTGTTGTTTACAGTACTATCCTGTTATAACATACCAAAGAAATATGTTGAAATGATTCAATTATATAAAAATTCCCATACAACTTTCTATATAAATACAACAAACTCACAACCAATAAAAATATCAACTGGTACCAGACAAGGATGACCCCATCCCCATATCTATTTAACTTGAATGTAGAACCCATCTTCTTATATTTAAATCAAAAAAACAAATCATCCTATACCAAAAATAATAAATACTAAACTAACTTTAACTGCATTTGCTGAAGATTTGAACATATATTTGGAACTTCCTAATACAAACCTAAATAAAGTTATTTTAACTATAAACAAATTATCTGGAATATCAAACTACAAAATAAACTTGACTAAATCTTTTATCTTTCCAATAAACCCACTTGGCCATAAAGAAAATTACTTTCCAGAAACAGATTTAAAAATAAACTATAACTTAAAATATTTAGTGATAAACTTTGATAATTACAATTCATCACTACAAATCAATTTGTTTAAACATGGGCAAATATACAAAATCATATTCAAAGATGGAGTAAGATTAATCTGTGATTTCTTTCAAAAGTGGCAATCATAAAAATGAATATATCCCCCAAATTACCAGTTTAATGCAACAAAGGTAATACTCTCCCCCCAAAAATCTTCAAAACCATTTTAGTGACACTATCAAAATATTTTTAGTACCCTAGAAATACCAGAATTAGCTATAAAAAATGAATATATCCTAAAGAAAACAGTGGACTGGGCCTTCCTGACTTCAAATTATATTATGATATTATCTGCTCTAGCATGATTCTGCAAGTTGCTGATTTTGATCTTTAAAGAAGAAAGAAATGGCCCCCAGTATGGATTAAAATATGGTATGATCATATCTTAAAACTTAAAATAAATCCTAAAGCTCTTCTCTTTATTAAACATGAAAATCTTAAACACATAAAAATACATCCCTTAAATAAAAATAAAATACTTATATTCCAAACACTTCTGAGTTCAGTAAAATTAGCTAATTCCCTAATTTTGTTCCAACCAACACATCTTAATCCAAATATTATGATGAACAAAAAATTATTAACATAGATAACTACTGCAAAATTAGACATCTGAATCTGTGGGATATAATAAAATATGCAGAGAAACCTATCAAGGAAATTGTTATCCTTAACAATCTCAACAAAATTTACACAATAATATTATGGCAATTAAGAGAACTTGTGTCCTCTTTAGTGGAAATGTTGGACTTCAATGAAGAAGAAGTAAGCCTATTTAATATGTTACAGAAACTCTTATTATTAAAAAGTAAAATGTTGTCAAATGCATACAATTTGATAACTAATATTAAATATCAATCATCCCTGATATATTCAAAATATTGGTTTCTTAAGACCAAAAAATATTCTGTGGAACAAAAATCTCAAGCTATCAAAAATACTCTCAAACTTACACCTTTTAAAAAAACGTATATATACGCAATTAATGATTAATAATAATGCCTACTTAACCCCAAATAATAATTACAAACCTGAGACCTCCTTGATATGCTCATCCTGTTTAGCACCAAATGTTAACTTATTACATATTTTCTGTAGTTGCAAATGTTCATACAAACTATGGTGTTCTTTTAGTGTGAGATTAGAAATATGGGCTATGAGAAAACAACTCTCTCTTGGGAATTTGCAATACTTAACATTAACTCAAGCACATTGCCATTACCTCAAGCACATTGCCAAGAAAAAAATTACATATTTTAATTACAGTTTTTGCTCTAGTCAAATTATATATCACACAGAATTGGTTTGACCATACACAAATGTCTTGGATTGGCTTTAAAACATGGCAATTAAGTATATATCTTCTCATAAACTAATTACAACCAATCAAAATAGGAAATTATATTATCAAAAGTACTAGAGTTTTCTTCTTGACCATATCTTAAGAGATTAAAGCTGAAAAACTTGAGATATAATGCACATACAAACAAAATAATATCATACCACACCAACATATCATAGATATGTATCTGACTGACTCTGTTAGGCTGAGCCTTAAAAAACTAAGTTATTGAAAATTCATAATGGATAACTAAGTTTTTCATGGCACTACATGTATATAGTGTATATAGTTATGTTCTGCTTTTCTTTTATTTTTACAAAACAGTTATGTTAGGTTTTATCTTACTTGATAAATCTCTAATGTCATGTGCTCTGAATTTTATATATTTAGAAATCTGTGTATATATGATATGTATTTGTCAGAGTTTGAATTTACATGTTAATTTTGGACATGAGAGTTACAAATAAAAAAAAGTCATATTTGAAAAAAAAAAACAAAGAGGAATGATCGAACAGTTGTAATTTTCATTTAGATGGAGATGATGCAATAAGGGTACTGAGCACATCTATTTTTTTTCTTCTGGGCAAAAACATAATATTCAATTAAATATTGTAACCTCAAGAAAAACTTGCCACATCTTCATTATTTATTTTTTACTACAAGACACCAGGGGTCACAAGGAATAAAAGACACTCATGCGACTAAGGAAAGATGTATAGTTAAAGAATGGGAATTTGGGAGGCTACCCAATTCATTAATCAGGATTAAATTTGTCTGTGTCCCTAAAATAAAGACTGAAGGTGGTATTCATAGTCATTACACAGCTAGTTAAGGCTTAGCTGTCCAGGAATGAGAGCAGCTATGTCTCGATTCATAGAGGCCACTTACGCTAACACGTGATGGCTACAAATAAGTATAAACAAATAAAGTCAGAATGAGATATAAATGAGAAATTATGTAACCAAGCATATGCTAAAGAAGCATCCTTTTGCCTATTTGAGATTTATAGCGACATTTTCCCCTATCTCACCATCCACAGATACTTTACATAAAGGGATTCTTGCCAATCCCATCTACTTTGCAGTCCATGAAAATGATTTCACTTACTGCTAGTCTTACTATTTCCCAGTGTGAGCTGATTGTCTTGGCTGAGTCAAAACCACCTGCTCCCAGCAGGGCTCAACAGCCAAGATGGTGGAGATATAGGCAGAGGATAACTCACTATAATTTTGATAATCAGGAGATTACTGCTAGGTTTAGATTGGACAGGGGTATTATAAGGGTTTTACTGAATATGTCTGACCCCCACAGAGGTACTGAAGGAATGCTTGGACTTCCTATTCCTGTGGATAATAAGATATGTATAGCCCTCACTTTATTTGCCATAGGACCTTAAAGAGACAGACTGTAAACATGTTGGTTATCTCTCAGGCTTTTGCCTTAAAGATATTGCAGCCATTCTTGGATATATTCTTGGCATGTGTGGATCAACCAGCACCCTGGGCCAGTACTATGAACCAGCACCCCCCAGCTCTTCAAGTGAAGGGCAAAAAGTTCAGCTTATTGCAGTTAGATCTACACCCCCAGCTCTTCCACTGAAGATAAAAAAAGGATGTTCCTTCTTTCTTTCTACTGGCACACCAACCAGTAGGCCAGATGCAGGATATGCCCCCCCCTCCTGCCTGCCTGCTCCATCCATTCAAGTTCCATTTCTGTGTTCTACCCCAACCCCCAGTTGCTACAGTTTATACCCCACCTGCATGGAGCACTACAGCACTCATGTTTCATTTAAAAATAAAAACTTTATTCTTTTTAAACTGCAGAAAACTAATTTCTAGAAATGTACACCTTACATATGCCAACTCTGAGATTGCCGTACCTTGAAGAAAAGGGAATATTTTGAGAAATGTCATCTTGGACTTAATATATGTAAGTATATGTAAGTCTTTCTTTTGGCCATTCAGTGTCCATATTTTGTGACTCGCTGTAAGGGGTCCTGACATTTCAAATGATTACTGATCCAAAATCCTCAGGAGGATCTCAGGGACATCTCTTCCAGATTAGGAAACATTCACTCTCTGCCTATCCAGGCACATCCTCACAAGATTGGGGTGGGGGCACTGGTCCTGCAGACATCCCAGCACATGACACTGAGGCACTGAATTGGGACTTTGGGAATTGGTAGAGGACATGCTAGGGCAAGTAATGGACAGATGAATTCAACCAGTTGAAGACTGTCTTCACTGTATTCAAGACATGCTGTCCCATTTGTTGCTGTCTTCCACACCATCACAGGTCCCTACCCCCCCAACATCGGGGTCCTCCACTGCACAGTCATCTGGCAGTGGAAACGTATGAGGTTATGGGACTGAGAACTCTTGCTAACACCATTCATCCTCACCCCTTCTTTCCAAATCCTTTATCCTATACCCTCTTACCTATTTCCCACCCACACTTCCCTCCTGTATAAAAAAAAATATTTGAAAAAAAATAGAGGGTGGTCTATCATCTGCCAAAAATATTGTGTCCCTTCTCTCCCATCTCCTCCAATACAACCCTCTTTATGTGTTCCTGCTGTGTCTCCTTCTTTGTTGTGCCTCTCCTTTTTCAGTCATTACTGTCATACCCTTTTCTATTCTTTAAAGTAATCAACAGGATGTCTACATACAGATAAACATAAATAAAACATTTTAAACACCTTTATTTTTTTAAATATCAGTAATAAAAGCCTTGCAGTTTGCTGCTTCCCTTAATTCTTTCACACATTACTACACATAACCACAAGCATCCAGAACATCCAACTACATACTAAGTAATAAAATGCCTACACCTTTCATATAGTACCTTGCATGTACTTAATGCTTAACTTAAGGTACTTCATGCTTTTGCTGTAAATAGGCATGTTTTTCTAAACTCCTTTCCTTTTCCTTATTCAGAGTGAATAACCTTCATTTAGCTATATTTGCATGTACTCATAGTGGTGCCCATCACAGATAACCGCTACATATCTGTGAAGCCCCAGACTATGAATACCACCCTAAGAACTAAAATTCTGAGATTTGATAAAGCTGTGGATATATGTAGAACAAATTAGATAACAAACATACAAATAAGAGAGCATGCAGAGGAAATGGTTGTGTACAAAATTAAATGAATAGAAAATGTTAAAATGAAGATGAACAAGTTTTTTGGCAATTACAGTAATGGGAGAAAGTACTGAAACTGTAGATCAGTGAGAAGGAATAACATAAGCCAATAAATTATTATTTAGCTAAAAACAAGACAGAATCAGTTGAATGGAAGCTATGATAGTCACAATATAATTGCAAGGTTGAGGGTGAAGCTTTTCCAGAAATTAATAAAATGTTCAGAAAATGTGGCTTATTGAATCATATCTTGAAAATGTGCAAAGGTGAAAAGAAAGAAAGAAAGAAAGAAAGAAAGAAAGAAAGAAAGAAAGAAAGAAGGAAGGAAATTATCAAATTGCTCAGAAGATGATTTGCTAATAGACCTACAGATACTTTTTGTCATTGTGATGTAGTTATTTGTACCTGGCTACAGAAGAAGAAGAAGAAGAAGAATAAGAGAGTTTTCAGAAAATTAACCACTAGACATAGAAATCTTTAATTAATTGAAACATGTTAATTTAAGCCTGACACATTTGCAGAGTGTAATATCATAATATTCTAGATGATTGTGTTTGCAAGAAACATAGAAGAGCTCAGCAACTACATTATTGTCTTACCCAGCCATAAGCTAAAACAAAAGGTTAAAAAAGAGCTGTGCTGAATCTCTATGAAGGGAGTTTACAATCTTTTATTTAAAACTGTATCAGTACAACTGCCCTGTATATTAGAAATATTTTTTTCTAAGAGCTGGTCATGATTATATGCATACACAGTGGGTAGCTATACTCATAGTATGTCAGTAGACAGTATTCAGGTAGCCAAGACAGTTCAAATGATTGACTTGAGTGCAGATATTCACACATTCCCATGCAGAATATGATTTCCATCTTCATGAAAGCAAATTTTTTTCAAAGTCTGAAGGCAAATATTCAACCATTCATCCAGAGCTTGATTCACCCATTTGTGCAATCAAATTTTTGCACTGATGTGAAGTGAACAATTTACACATTCACAGAGCAGATAATTCACAATTGTAAACAACTCACATAGTTGGGTAGAGAAGTTACAAAGTAATCTAGTGAGAATCATCAATGATCTGATGATTAATACAATATAGCAGAAGACAACTGATACTTTTGAAAGTTGTGTTGATTTAGTCATAGAGCTGGGCTGTATTCTGGGTGTATATAGCATAACGTTATAGCCAGAGACTTACAATTTGCACATGCACCAAGAAGAATTCCAGTTACATTACGTAAATAATATAAAATTAATTGAAATATTTGTAACACATGTATGTAATAGTGGGGTTCCTATCAATTCATCAATCATAGTTTTGGTGAAGGCAAACAAATAAAGAGCCAGAATTACTCTTATTGCCAGTGGAGTTTTCATCTTTCTGTACTGGCATTGGGATTGGTAATATAAGTCCAGGTGGTGTTGGGGTATCCCCACACTCATGGGGAGAGTACAGGGAGCCTGTCCATCTTCCAAAACTGTGTGTGTCTAAAGGTCTATGGAACTAAATTTGGGAAACAGCTCTTGAATTATCTGCATTTTCCAAAATTGCTGTCAGTGAATTGACATGTATCCTAATAATGAGGTAACAAAGCCTGAGTAAACAGTATGGGTACTTTAGTTAAACTGCAAAAGATTAGAATCAGTTTAGATATATTTAAGTAAACCAGTTTTAAAAGAATCCTGTCTGTTCATGATTGTTAAAAAGTTGTGTTAATGATGCCAACAGCTAAATATTGTTTGGTTCTTAATGCTAACTACAGCCACTAGTAACTCAGATTTGGTCTAGACAGCTCAAAGCTATGTACATTCAACACACCATCAGGCAGTTGTGGGGTTTTTTTTGTAGATGTAATTTGGTATTTTATCAGCATGTGAGGGATTCCAGTGAGCAGTTGTCTTGATAAAAAAGATGTGCAGCTAGATAAAGACAAAGTGCAAGTAATGGTCCTGATAAAGACTAAATGACAAACAAAAATAAATAGTTATTAGAAATATACCTTTGTGAAAATTCTTTGAGACAGACATAAATTGACATTGGAACCAGGAACAAGAGAATATTTCATATTAATAAACAAACTGGTTACAGAATCACCATCTCTTAAATATTATAATGTGACAAAATTAGATCAAAGTCAAAGTAAACTTTATTGTCATTCAGAAATCACACAAGTGCAAATACTGAACGAAATTCCATGACTCCAAACTCAATGTACAGACAACATATAGACTATTTTCACAGACATTTCCACATGTAACACCTCGCTATTACATCGCAGACATGCAGATACACAGACTAATATTGTACATAATTAGAAACACATTTTAGCACTTTTTGAACTGAACACTTACTTGCATGAGACTTTAGTATTGCACAGATACTTAGTTAAGACATTGCATTGATCCTTGCACAGAAAGAGACATTTGAGTATTACACTGTGAACATTAGAGTATTGCACTATGGGCCTTAGAGTATAGCACTATGCACCAAACCCAAAGTTTTATCAGAGTCCTGCTGTCATACACGTAGCTATCAAAAAACAGTAGTTTGTTGAAAGTATGTGAAACAGGATACATTAATTGCTTAATAAATAGTAATACTTGTACAATGACTTTTCTGCCACTTGATCACAGCCAGAGCACCAGGATTGTTGTTGCGGGCAATTGTATTTTTGATTTGAAATGAAATTCCTTTAGCATAGCATTCCATCTTTTTATATAGCAACATTTTGCAATGCTGAGCATGCTGATCTCTAGTCTCTGCTTTTTTCTTAAAATTACTAATTTAGAGATGAATTATGAGACTAGCAATTTAGATAGGCTTAGCTGTTTTTTGTTGGATGGATTAGAGCTGGCTTAGTCTCATTCCAAGAGCTGTAGGTGATGCTTTCCTCAAGTCTGTGCTATGAAATGGAACAGTGTCATGTTTTTTTTTTTTTTTTTTAAAATATTCAGCTGTGTGTTGTGTGTGTGAATGCTGGAAAGAGAAGCTTGGTCTGCCTAAACAAGAGAAAATCTCCAATGTGTAGTTGCAAAAATGTCTGAAAGAGCTTTGCTGCTGCGACTACTGATGATGAATTTAGAGCTTTGAGCTTCTAATAGTATTCTATGGACATGTTTGAAGAAAAAAATTGTGATCATCAGAGATTAAATTAAATCATGGCAGCGACCACACATATATCATAACATAAAGTTTAAACATCTCTAGTTTCTTCACTGTAGATCTGTGTAGCAAGTACATTATGTATTTGTCATTTGTGTTGTTTGCATTGCTTAGATAATATGGTGATATTATGAAAGTACAAATCCTGAGTTCTTCTCTCTAGAAAGTACTTTAGGTTGAGTGAAGACAGATTGCATGGAAGAATCTGCTTTAAAGTTTTTTTTTTCATTATATACACTGCACAGTGTTTTTACAGAGTTAGTCTGGTGATGGCTAGATTAGTTACATGCACTGCTGCCAGTTATGGTGAGGTAAACCAATAAAGTTTATAGTTATAGTGAGGTCACATCACTAATAATGTATATAGCATTAGTCATTGTACAGGAGGAGAAATCAACCAGAGCTGCATGGGGGGGGATACAGATGTGGTGTGATGTGGTAGCTAGAAGTGATACTGTAATACTACAGTCGTCGAGACTGGTAATAATGTAAGTATATCCTAAGCTAATTGCTGTTCTGCATATATCAGCATCCATCCTTCATCCTTGATACAACGTTAATTGCTTTTAAAACTGATCTTTGATTTTAGACATTATGATAGCTCTTAAATATTTGTATTGTTAGCTAGTTCTTAATGTTTCAGTGTTTATCACATTATTTAGCCAGGGAATAGTGTTTGTGCATTGATTCAGTTTGCATTTGAAAGTTGGTATCCCACAATTCCATCGAGTGGGTGGGGTTACATATTTATGTATGCAAATTAGATGCTAATCAGCTCAGATTATTTGTTATTTTTTTTTCATTTGTCTTGCCTTAGATTTTTTTTTTTTTTTTGAGAGATGCTATGCACTATGGTTAATTTATTAATTTGCATGTATTGCACTGAAAGGAGAGATATTTTACTGCATTGCTACTGCCCTAGATGGCCTATAAGTTACAGTCATGGTGAATATTGCACTAAGTGTTAGGTGAGACTGGTAACCAGGTTATTGCACAATTTGAGACAGAGTCTACTAACCCAGCTGGGCATCATGGAGTGTATTGGTTATTAGAGTTCAACAGCCTGATGACATTAGGGAAGAAGCTGTTCCTGAATCTCGTAGTTCTGCAAAGTATGCTTTGGAAGCGCTTTCCAGATGATAGCTGAAGGAACAGTCTGTAAGTAGGGTGAGTGCAGTCTCTAATTATTCCCCTGGTCCTGCTGAGACATCTGGATAAGTACAAGTCGTGGATAGGTGGTAAGGTGGTCTTAATGATCCTCTCGACTGTCTTCACCATTCTCTGGAGGGATCTGTGCTCAGAGGTAGAGCAGCTTCCATACAATACTACGAGGTTGTTCATCAGGAGGCTTTCTATTGTACCTCTGTAGAAGGTAGTGAGAACTGTCAATGGGAGATTCGCTGTCCTCAGCCTTCTTAAAAAGTGCACTCTCTGGTGCGCTTTCTTGACTATGGCATTTGTATTTGTGTTCCATGACAAGTCCTCATCAATGTGCACTCCCAGAAACTTTGTGGTTTTCACTGTTTCAACTGTTTCCCCATTGATGGTGAGGGGAGAATGTTCCTTGCAATATTTCCCGTAGTCCGCAATTACCTCTTTTGTCTTGTTCACATTTAGTGCTAAGTTGTTATTTCCACACCAGGTAATCAGTTGTTCCATGTCATCTCTATATGTTGTTTCATCATCATTACTGATGAGACCCAGCACTGGTGTGTCATCAGCAAACTTGATGATGTGATTTGTATTGTACCTGGGTGTGCAATCATGTGTTAACAGGGTGAACAGCAAGGGACTTAGTACACATCCTTGTGGAACTCCAGTGTTAAGAGTGATGCTATCTCAGGAGTTATTTCCTATGCACACTTTCTGAGGTCTGTCTGTGAGAAAGTCAAGAATCCAGTTACAAAGTGGTCTAATGATGCCTAGTTGGAGTAGCTTCAGTACCAGATGAAGAGGGATAACCTTGTTAATAGCAGAGGTGAAGTCAATGAATAGTATTCTCGCATAGGTGTTTTTATTCTCAAGGTGTTCCAGCAATAGATGCAGTGCTAGAGAGATGGCATCTGCCATAGAGCGGTTTGCTTGGTAAGCAAACTGCAGAGGGTCAAGGTCAGCAGGCAGCCCAGATGTTATGGCATTCTTGACCACCCTTTCAAAACACTTCATCATAGATATGTTGCAACTGGGTACCAACTGGTTTGGTAAAGCAGAAGATTGATATAAGAGGTACAGACAGTTAAATCTGATTCCAGAACATTGATGAAGATATAGGCAAGAGATGCTCAGAATTGAGAATGAACATCTAAGTTTAGAATATGGCTATGAAAAACAAATCTGAGTATGAAAGTAGGAGGCAGATCTAAGTATAAATAGTTCATAAGTCATTATAGAATATTTTCCAAAAAACATAACACAAGACACCATTACATTTTCAAATGATGATATTACGAGTCAGAAATATGATCTAAGCAAGCATTCTTTTCCAAACCAGAGAGAGAGGGAAACACTTTGCAGATGTATTAAGTAGAACTTATTCAAAAATGAGTCAGGAGAAAGTGCTAAATAAAGACTTAGAAGTAATGTTTGTAATTCCCTGTCTACTGATTTCTGAAAAAAAGTTGCAATAATTCATAAATTATATAATGACAGATACAGAAATCCAGATCCTGAAGTACATAGTTGTGAAATAACGGCCAGAAGAAAAAGAAAAAAACCACCAGTACAGTGTTAAAATTAATTATGTGCAAGGTCTATTGTTTAACTCAAACAGAGTAATATTGCCAAATAAGCTCCAAGACAAAAATCTGGAGGTAGTTCACAAAGCACATCTTGCAATAAAAAAGTGTAAGAAAAGAGCAAATAGATCATGTTTTGGCCAGAGATGTCTGAATAGGTAAAGATCAAGTTATATACATGCCATGTGATAATAGCCTTTACTGGAACAATGAGTAAAAGGAAATGCTACAGCATAAAATTCCAGAATGTCCATGCAGCAAGGTAACAACTGGTTAGTTTCAGTTCAAAAATTCAGATCATCTAGTTTGTGTGGATTGCTATTTGGAATACGAAAGATAATCAAAGTGAGATACACACCATCCATTTCTGTTACAATATTGCATGAAGCAATATTTTCTAGTCAATTAATTACTGATTTATTTTGTCTCAGATAGTGGTCTTCAGTTCCAAAGTGAAAGATTACATAATTTCTCAGACAAATGAGAATTTTATCATGTCAGTGCTAGTTTGAGATATTCACAATTTAAAGAGCAAACAGAAAGAACAAACTGTGAAAACATATTGAGAAAAACATGTAGCTAGTGCAAAAACAAGACTGTTACTTGGTTTTGGTGGCATATCATGATATTCACCTTCTATAATTTGGACTACCTTCTTTGCAGATGCTGAAGGGGAAAAGGCTTATAACTAAGATACCCCTGTCTGCAGAATTACTGCAGACAGAAAAAATTCCAGACATAACAGAAGTTTGATTGAAAACAAAAGAAGACCTAATATGACAGAACTGCAAGAGACTCTAATCCCATTTTTCCAGGGAAAATGATACAGAGAGATCTCTGAGCAACAAGAAACAATTTTTGTCATGACAGCTGCAACTAAAAAAAAACATATTGTCAGAACAAACGAAAGTCAATGATTAAAAAGAAAAAGATGTTTATGGATTAGGACCAAGTTCATTTCAAGATAACTCTTACCAACAATAGTATAATAGTGATAAGGGAATCATAGGGAAACACTTATTTTCTGGATAAAGAGTGTGTAGCCATTGCTCCAAGACTATTCTGAGAAAGAATTGTGTCCAGAATATTCTGTAAAGTACATACCAAAGAATGACTGCTCATTACTAGCTAAGACCTCAACCAGATGTGACTGTATTTGCCAATGGAGATACTATCAGGGTCAGATACGGAAGAATTACAAAAGTTCCTAGAAGACTGCATGATTGTATAAAGTGCTATAATATCAGAAATGATAACAAAGACTGATTCAGTACAACTGCTATGGAGAGTGATAACATATTTCTTGACAAAAAATGTGAGATTTGCTTGTATCTCTTGTTATATACTTAGTATTAATGTTTGCAAAGCATTATAAAATTAATTATTTAAAAGAGGGTGATGTAACATGTATTATATTTAATATCTCTTTCACCATCTCAAAGACTAATGATGTGATTGTCTCATGTCATTGTCTTCTTCAGTTCTATAACATACAAGTAAAGAAGCTGGGCACATCCATTTGTCTTTCCTGTGTCTCTTTGTATAACCTTTGCTGTGGACAAGAGAAGTTAAAGAAAGTAAACCTTAATTTTTCACAAGTATGGCAGTGGGCAGACATACAGTAAGTACATAACTATAATGCTGTCTGCAGTCTAGGCAAGTGTTCTGCAGACACTGTTGCATTTAATAGGTTTCTCATGCAAAAAAAAATACTGCTCTGAACATGGTTCTGGTGTTAGACATGTGGAGCTTATCAAAATCATCCAGTGGTGGTTTGTGATTTACTGTGAAGCTGTTTGGTAGGAGAAGGTTTTACTTGATTTATATTTTAGTTTTTACCTCTGATTTTCACTGGCTGCTGGAAGAAATTAATAGAAGAAATTAATATATTGCAGACAGGCAACTCTAGCCATCCCAAGGGGTTTGGTCAGCCATAAATTCATACAGACTGTAGACAAGGTACTCCAGAGGTTACCATCCACTGCTGGTTTATGATTTATTGTGCAACTGCTTAGTAGGAGATGGTTTATTTTGATTTATATTTTATTTTTACCACTGATTTTTACTGTTAAATGAGATGCAGCAATTAATGCTGAGCAGAAACTAGTTCACATGTGACATCAAGAATGTCCAGTGTCCCATTGTTTGACTTAAATTACTGTCTATTGTCTCTGATTTCAGTTGTGTTTTCTTATTCTAAACCCTTTAACTGTAGCTGAGAATGGAGTCTTTAAATGAGTATACCACTGGTGATTTGCAGAAGCATAAGTATCTTACTCAGTGTACCACATGCTGTGCATATAGAAAGGTAATACTTGGTAAAGAGAGAGAAATTCACAACAAATAACTTGAAATAAAAGAAACTGATTAATGTAAATAATACAAAGAGAATATATACTAAAAAGGACAGGGCTTTATGTAACAATAAGATTACAGGGAATTATAACATTGTTTAATTACATGTATGTCATTGTTTGTGATCATTCGTAATAGAAAAGAAACCAACAAGTAAATCCAAAAAATGGAATGGAGTCCACTGGCAAGTATATACCAATGCAGAATGGTAAAAACAGTCCTTTATTAGAATAAAAACGATTATTAGTATTCACCAATGTAAGATAATAAGCGCTTTCGTCTCCAATTATACAATTCAGGAGACTTTATCAAACGAGAACTGAACATTAAAACAGAGTTTAAATACTAAAAACACTGAAAATCTACCTCCCAAATGACATCACTTCCTGGCAGAGCACAAAGTTCTAATCAAAGAAACAATGTATCTTCCAGGCAAAGCACAAAGTTCTAATTAAAGAACCAGTGTATCTAAAAAGAACATTGAGCTGACAACCATATACAAGTGCAAATCGCATGCTTAAAACAGTAATAAATAATAATAAATGAATAATATATATTGGCAGTACTCTAATAAATATAAACAACAATAATGATTGTTCATGT
Organism: Protopterus annectens; assembly: GCF_019279795.1. Taxonomy (NCBI): domain Eukaryota; kingdom Metazoa; phylum Chordata; order Ceratodontiformes; family Protopteridae; genus Protopterus; species Protopterus annectens. The sequence continues at coordinate 1,209,702,378 of NC_056725.1, forward strand.
GCAATCACGCAACTGCCAACAAAAGATAAACAAATGCACAATAAACATGGAATCCTAAATTAGGTTCCATATAACAAAGTACTGGCAGCTTTGTAAAAACATGCCCTAAACTCTTATATGACAGAATTTAGCAACTGTCATGAAAATGTGCAACATATGGTTTAAATGCTTGTATTAAATAGGTTAAAACTGTTTTTTTTTTAAATATATATTTTTTAAATACAGTGAGACAACTAAATGGGAAGAAATTCGGGCAATCAAAATATATACTAGAACACCACCACCTTCTCCGATAGTCTAAGAAGCCGATGCTTAAATATGTAAACATAAAACTTATCTCATATAATACAATATGTAAACCTAATAAATACCAACTAGATAAATAACTAATAGTTAAAAAATAACTAAATAGTTAAAAGGTATATTTCCATTAGTCTCTACCTAATGCTTTTATTTTTAGCAAACTACTAATGGAAATATTATCATTTAAGCCTGGCAAACATGCAGCATTCAAGCGCAACTGCCAGGCTAGTTCCATTTTTTCTAAATAATATGGCCAAGCACCACCCCTAGTAGAATACACCATACTTTCCACTATAAAAATTTTAAAATAGTGTTCTGGGTATATATTAATATGTTTGGCTAATGCATTATGGTCGTGGCCATCACGAATATCCCTAAGGTGATCACCTATTCTATTCTTCAACTTTCGTTCTGTTTTGCCAGTGTAAAAACATGATCAAAGTACACATAGGGCACAATAAACAATTCTCTCTGGGTTACAAGAGAATTTACCACTGATCAAAATGTTCATTCCATTGACTTCTACAACTTCAGCTTCAAGTATGTTGCTACAAAACTTGCATCTTCCACATTTATACATAAGTCCCCTACTTCGTTTTGGTGCATGATGTTCAAATATATTTTTCAGACAACAGCCTTTCCTATATACACAAATCGGACCTTCCCCAAGAATATTTACCATATCCCTGTCATTGCGTATGAATTCCCAGTTCTTATTTAATATATATTTTAATGTTATATGCATCCCTACTAAAAGTAGTTATCTGATAAGATTTATTAATTTCAGCCACCTTATTGTCAATAAGGTTTGCAGGACCTGAGTCAGGTAAAACTAATGACTCATTAGTACTAAATTCTATTCTCCCAACTTCTTTAATTTTCAGAATAGGTACAAAGTGACTTTCTTGTCTCTTATTAACAACTTCATTCATTATTTGATCAATTAGTTTCACTGGATATTTCCTTTTAATGAACATCTGTTTAAGAATGTTGCATTCCGCTAAAAATGTATTCCATTCAGTAGTCATCCGGGCTGCACGCACAAACTGTCCCTTAATTACAGCCCGTTTTTGGTGAAATGGATTACTACTACTAAAATGCAGAAAACTGTTTGAATATGTGTTCTTACAAAATATTTTAGCAACAAAACAGTTTAATGCTTCATTCTTTGCAAACAAAACGTCTAAATAAGAAATGCTGTCATTACCTATTGAGTGTGTAAATTTTAAAAATGTGGTAGCGCTATTAATAAAAGTAATAAAAGCATCAATCAAATCCGTTGGTCCGTTCCACAAAATGAATATATCATCCAAATAACGAACATATATTTTACAGAATGGATAATGATGGGATGGGAAAACGAAACGTTTCTCCCACTCCAACATAATGATATTGGTATACAGGCCACCACATGCAGATCCCATTGCGACACCTTCATTCTGTAAAAAGTACTCACTCTCAAACAGAATAAAATTGTTTCTTAATACAATATCCATCATTTGTTCATATAAGTTAATTTTGTCCTGACCAATGCATTTTGTTTGCAGGTACTCACAAAACTATTGAAGTCCTATTTCATGGGGAATAACACTATACAAGTTGATAACATCTATAGTTATGAATGAATAGTCATTACTATATTCAGTTTCATCCATTTTCTTAAAAAATTCCCATGAGTCAATACATATATTGGGTTCGTTCCATACTAGCTGGCTTAGGGATTTATCAAAATACTTAGCTAGTGGAAATGTAATAGAGCCCTGAGCATCCACAATGGGCCTCATAGGTGGCTGATGGACATCTTTGTGGATTTTTGGGGCCCCAAAAGTAGTTGGGATAATTGGGTATTCCACTGTTAAGTAATGTAGTTCAATAATAGAAATCAAACTATCAATGAACATATCCTGTATGAACCCTTTAACTCTCCTATATGCCCCATTCATTTCATTGAGGGATCTCTTAGTGTAAATATCCGTATTCAAGATATCCAACATTTTATTATTGTAGTCAACTGTATACATGATAACTACCCTGCCTCCTTTATCTGGTTTCATAATCCTCACACCATTATTCTCCATCAAAAAAGCAAGTTCAGATTCTTCCTCATCATTTAAGTTAGTATATACTATGTTTAAACCAGACTTTCTATTCCTCACCATTTTCAAGTCCCGAATGTCCAGCTCACAAACCTTTTCAAAAAATAACAATGTAGGGTGTAAGGGCAGGTTAAAAGTGCTGGAGATTCTGAATGGGTCTTTCAAACCCTCTACGTTATTAAACATAACATTAAGATTTAATTTTCTAACATATTGCTTCAAGTCCATAAAAGTGTGGACTAAATTCATGGATTTATCTGGTACAAATGTAAAGCCCTTAGCAAAAATGTCACAAATACTCACATTAAAGAATAACTCAGTATAATTACTTTGAAGTCTTTTTCAGAATTGAAGTGCAGTGTTAATGGTGGTAAAATACTGCCATTGCTGTTCTTCATGTTGTTTAAAACTATTGACTCAGATGGGGCAACATCTATTGCCCCCTCCGAGTGTTCCTGTTCTCACCCCTGTTGTTGTACATTCCCCCCTCCCCCTTTGAAAGTTGTTGTATTGGCCCCTCTGCTGTTGTTGGGGTCTCTGTTGATTCATTAGATGTTCTGAGTGCCTCAATGGTGGATATTGTTCTTCATCTAAAAAATGTTCTTCTTCAAAGGTGTCCATCTCTGTCACGTCGCTGAAAGTTCTAACACCATTCCCTTGTTGTTCACCACTTCTTTTATGTTGCTACCAAACTTGTGAGGGGGGAGTTTAGGGTATGCTAAGTTATCAGCATATTCCTGCTAATCCCTAGACAACTTCTTCATCTTCCTCTTTTTAATAATAAGCATTTGTTCTTCTATGCTCCGGAAGATGCGACAATATTCAAATTTGTTGTTTGTAAAGGCAGGGTTTTGTACAATTAATTTATCTAATTTTGTCACTTCAGAATTCAAAGATTCAATCATCCTGTTATAGGTTCATAGGTTCATAGGTTGATACTAGGCTATCTGCCCTAGGGCATTTATAAGCCTAGCCAGAGTATGTTTGGCTTTCGCCACTCTTTTAGATTAGTTGACTGTGCCTTTGTATACTAGGTCACAGAAGGTAGCCCTTTTAAGGTTTGTTTACTGTACCTCTGTCAAGCAGCAACACAGAAGAGATCCCAGGGGTAAACTTAATGCTCTCCCATCCATTCGTCAAGATTTCACTTGAAGAGGGTCAGTGAGGGGCTCTGCCTGACATGGATTGGGATTTTGTTCCAGAGTGAGGGGAGCCTCTGGGATATGAATCTGTTCCTCCAGCATGCCCTATTTATTTCTGTGCTGAGGTTCAGGTCCCTGGAGCATGTAGCTCTAAGGGATTTAGATTTCCTGAGGTGAAGCATGTCCATTAATTCTGGGTTGGACATGGCTTTATACGTCAGACACAGATCACCTCTGAGTAGGCGGCATGCAACTGAGTAGAGCTGGAGTTTCTTTAGCCGAACTGCATATGGCATCTGTTTGAGCCCCTTGATCCTCTTGGTGAGATACGTTTGGGCTCTTTCCAGTTGCTGAAGGTGTCGGGTAAGGTACATCCCAAATGGGGCATTGTACTCAATTATGGGCCTGATAAGTAATGAGTAGAGGGGCACAATGACCTCTCTTGATCTAGATGTGAACCCTTTCATGATAAGGTGGGCTATATAGAAGGTCTTTCTAACCACTTTGGCAATGTGATTGTCAAAGGAGAGATTGCTATCTACTTGGGTTCCTAAGTCCCTAATTACTTCTTCCGTACTTAATGGATTACCACCTATGTGGTAATTTGTGGGCACTTTGTTTTTTCCAAAGGGAATGACTATGCACTTTTTGGCATTTAGCTTTAGGCCATGGCTCTGACACCAGTTATCCGTCTCTGTGAGACCCTTTTGGAGGATGCTTGTGTTAGTCAGAGAGTCGATTATAGCACCCAGTTTGCAGTCATCTGCAAACTTGGTCAGCCATAGTCCACCCGTGTTAGCCTGTACCTCGGAGAAATATATACCGAACAAGAGAGTTCCCAGAACTGAGCCTTGTGGGACAGCACTTGTAACTGGTTTAGAGTCTGACATGGCACCTGCTATTCTGACCATGTGGGTTCTATCCCTGAGCCAGTTTGCAACCCATCTTGTGACATAGGGGTTGATATTTAACTTGGTAAGCTTATTTATGATGCCCAAGTGGGGTATTGTGTCAAAGGCCTTTGCGAGGTCCAGGTAAGCTGTGTGGACTACCTTCCCTTCATCTATGGCTTTGCTAACTGTTTCAAAGAAGTCGACCAGGTTCCAGAGGCAAGATCTGCCCGTAACAAAGCAGAATTGGGTAGGATCCAGTGTCTGGAGGTTCCCAATGTCTTTCTTTATGATTTCCATGATGATACATTCCATAGCTTTGCAGACCAGGCTAGTCAGGCTTATAGGGCGATAGTTTCCGGGGTCTGTTGTGGCACCACATTTGTAGAGTGGGACCACTGTTGCTGTACGCCATTCCTTGGGAACATATCCTGTAGTAAGGCTGAGATTGAACAGTGACTTTATATGAGGGTTTAGTTCTTCTTGGAGCTCATTTAACACGCAGCCCAGGACACCGTCTGGTCCCATTGATGCTGTGTTTTTAGCTTTGGAGAGGGCAGCTCTCACCTGTACATCTGTGATTTCAGGAAGGCTACACTCTGTTGGGATAGACATTTTCTCTTTTATGCAATCATTCCAAAAATTATTATAGTCAATAACCATTTCCATATATTTGAACCCAAATCTATCAAATATTCCTAACAAGTCTTTATGAAAATCAGAAACTGCAACCAATCCTGTAGGAAAACGCCACATCCTAAGGCCTATTGGTACAGTTCTCTGTTTAAAGCCCTCTTTAAAAAACTGGTTATCCATTTGTATCTTTTTTATTTTTAAAAGGTACCGATCTAGTTCATTAAGTTGATCCTGCAATGTCATACTAGTAACTTTTGTACTATTCACTAATATGCAATCATTCTTTAACCACTCAGATAGAGTGGGTGTTTTAAAAACCCCGCTACAGTTATCTGTATCAATATGCCATTCACCATTTACCTCATTAGATCTAGTATCCAGTCTTAGGGATGGTGTAGAGGCACTAAAAGCTGTTGCCTGTCCTTCACCATTACCCGAGCCTTGCGCTCCTATGTTATTCACCAAAGTAGAAGCATCTGTGTCAGGTGTATAGTCATCTGGGAAAGAGAATTTTGCTCCAACCAATCCATACGGTTCACTAATTGTTGAATTAAAATAGACAAGTCGCCAATTGATCCATTTGATTCCCCACTCGTTTATGGGTCACCTGTAGATACACTGCCAGACCCCGACTCCATACCAAACGACTAGTACGTAATAGAAAAGAAACCAACAAGTAATTCCAAAAAAACAGACAGTTTGTGCATGCAGCCCGGATGACTACTGAATGGAATACATTTTTAGCGGAATGCAACATTCTTAAACAGATGTTCATTAAAAGGAAATATCCAGTGAAACTAACTGATCAAATAATGAATGAAGTTGTTAATAAGAGACAAGAAGGTCACCTTGTACCTATTCTGAAAATTAAAGAGGTTGGGTGAATAGAATTTAGTACTAATGAGTCATTAGTTTTACCTGACTCAGGTCCTGCAAACCTTATTGACAATAAGGTGGCTGAAATTAATAAATCATATCAGAATAGGTTTATAACTACTTTTACTGGGGATGCATATAACATTAAAAATATATTAAATAAGAACTGGGAATTCATACGCAGTGACAAGGATATGGTAAATATTCTTGGGGAAGGTCCAATTTTTGTATATAGGAAAGGCTGTTGTTTGAAAAATATATTTGAACATCATGCACCAAAACGAAGTAGGGGACATATGTATAAATGTGGAAGATGCAAGTTTTGTAGCAACATACTTGAAGCTGAAGTTGTAGAAGTCAATGGAATGAACATTTTGATCAGTGGTAAATTCTCTTGTAACCCAGAGAGAATTGTTTATTGTGCCCTATGTGTACTTTGATCATGTTTTTACATTGGCAAAACAGAATGAAAGTTGAAGAATAGAATAGGTGAGCACCTTAGGGATATTCGTGATGGCCACGACCATAATGCATAAGCCAAACATATTAATATATACCCAGAACACTATTTTAAAATTTTTATACTGGAAAGTATGACGTATTCCACTAGGAGAGGTGCTTGGCCATACTAATTAGAAAAAATGGAACTAGCCTGGCAGTTGCGCTTGAATGCTGCATGTTTGCCAGGCTTAAATGATAATATTTCCATTAGTAGTTTGCTAAAAATAAAAGCATTAGGTAGAGACTAATGGAAATACACCTTTTAACTATTTAGTTATTTTTTAACTATTAGTTATTTATCTAGTTGGTATTTATTAGGATTACATATTATTGTATTATATGAGATAAGTTTTATGTTTACATATTTAAGCATCGGCTTCTTATACTATCGGAGAAGGTGGTGGTGTTCAAGTATATATTTTGATTGCCCGAATGTCTTCCCATTTAGTTGTCTCACTGTATTTAAAACAATATATATTTTTAAAAACACAGTTTTAACCTATTTAATATGAGCATTTAAACCATATGTTGCACATTTTCATGACAGTTGCTAAATTCTGTCATATAAGAGTTTAGGGTGTGTTTTTGCAAAGCTGCCAATATTTTGTTATATGGAATCTAATTTAGTATTCCATGTTTATTGTGCATTTGTTTATCTTTTGTTGACAGCTGGGTGATTGCACATGAACAATTATTATTGTTGTTTATATTTATTAGAGTACTGCCAATATATGTATATATATATATATATATATATATATATATATATATATATATATATATATATATATATATCAGTTATTCATTTATTATTATTTATTACTATTTTAAGCATGCAATTTGCACTTGTATATGGTTGTCAGTTCAATGTTCTTTTTAGATACACTGGTTCTTTAATTAGAACTTTGCGCTCTGGCAGGAAGTGATGTCATTTGGGAGGGAGATTTTCAGTGTGTTTAGTATTTAAACTCTGTTTTAATGTTCAATTCTTGTTTGATGAAGTCTTCTGAATTGTATAATTGGAGATGAAAGCGCTTATTATCTTACGTTGGTGAATACTGATATTCTAATAAAGGGCTGTTTTTACCATTCTGCATTGGTATATACTTGCCAGTGGACTCCATTCCGTTTTTTGGATTCAATTGTTTGTGATCACCCCTTCCCACAATACGTGTCCTTTTAATTAATTTAAATGTATTGAGCCCTAGGAATTGTCTTTTTCAGTAAAGCACACATTCATGTTGTGATGATCCACCACTGGACCAATATTCAAGGAGCCTCAGTCCTCACCACTGGCAACAGTGGAAGACGTTCACTGGGGGGATAACAGGTTCACACACAGTATTTCTAGAAGCAGCTCTCTGCATAAAGTGCAATTTCCCATAAGAGCACACAGAGACCACAGTCAGTCTGGGGCTGGTTCCTCTACCTTGCTCCAGAACCCCAGTAAGACTCTCCACTGGCACAGCTATAGAGTTGAGTCCTTAGCCAAGGTTTCAAGTCAAGTTCTCCAACAATCTTGCTGTCTAACCAGTGCTTCATGTCCCTGCTAAAGTAGCTGAGACACATATACACACACACACACACACACACACACACACACACACACACACACACACACACACACACACACACACACACACACACACACACACACACACACATACACACACAACCACCACACATACACCTGGGAAAGGCTGGCACAGGTTTAGTAGCTATGCCCCATTTTGCCCAGACTATAAGGTAGTTTTCACTGCCACCAGAACCCTTCTGCCAGCTACCTTAAGACCCTTAACAAAGGGTGTCTAATCTTACTGTGTAATATTAATATTAATACAAACGGCAGTTTGACCAAATGCAAGGCTATTAGGAGTGGCCCACACAGTGTCACCAAATAAATATGCAAATACTCTCAAAACTTAAATACCTCTATACAGATCAGCCACGATGAAAGCTTTAAATAAATTTAATAATAAATAATAAAAGAACACTATAATTCTAAATATATATTCACGGTGACATCAGGCTTCAAAACCACAGGAAATATTTAAAATAAAATTGCAGTACAGGTTCACACAAATAAAGAATAACATTTAAACTAAACTTAACTATATTCTTGACTGTGTCTAAGAAAATTATACTGTTCCCTAGAAACTTACTTCATTATAGCAGGGCAGATGTTGCGGTGAATGGTTCTTATTGCTTTTGTCAGGTCCAACATTGGTTCATAGGTTCATAGGTAGATACTAGGCTATTGGCTCTAGGGCCTATATAAGCCTAGCCAAAAGGTACCCTGGCTTTCGCCACCCAAGAAAATTATTTTTCTGTGCCACTGTGAAGCAGAGCCACAGAAGTGATCCCTGGGGTGAATTTCCTATCTCCCATCCAATCATCAAGATTTTTCTTGAAGAGTGCTAATGAGGAGCTTTGTTTGATGTAGATAGGTAGTTTGTTCCAGAGTATGGGAAGTCTCTGGGACAGGAATCTATCCCTCCAGCATGTTCTGTTTATTGTGGTGACAAGGTTTAGGTCCTTAGAGCATGTAGCATGTCTAAAAGCTCTGGGTTTGACATAGCTTTGTGTGTTAGGCAGAGATCGCCTCTGAGTAGGCGATATGCGACCGAGTAAAGCTGCAGTTTTTTGAGACGGTCTGTGTAGGGCATCTGTTTGAGGCCGGTAATCCTCTTTGTGAGGTATTTCTGTGGCCTTTCTAGTTGTTGTAGATGTTTTGTGAGGTACATACCAAAAGGGGCATTGTACTCTGTAATGGGTCTAATGAGTGACGAGTAGAGGGGAACAATGACCTCTTTTTTCCTGGTTGAGAAAACTTTTCTGATGAGGTGTGCCATGTAGAAGGATTTCCTGACTACTGTGGCGATGTGATTATCAAAGGAGAGATAACTGTCCACCTGTGTCCCAAGGTCTCTTATCACACTTTCGGTGTTAAGTAGACTACTGTCTATGTGGTAGTTCATGGGTACAGAGTTTTTACCAAAAGGGATGACAATGCACTTTTTGGCATTAAGCTTGAAGTCATGGCTTTGACACCAGGCATCTGTCTCAGCGAGGCCCTTTTGTAGGATGTCCACATCTTTTGGAGTTTTGATTATGGCTCTTAGTTTACAATCATCTGCAAACTTCGTTAGCCAAAGATCTTCTGTGTTAGCCTGTACTTCAGAGAAGTGGATACCAAACAGGAGAGGACCCAGGACTAAACCCTGTGGTACTCCACTTGTCACTGGTTTGAAGTTGGATTTGGAGTCTGCTACTTTCACAGTGTGGGTTCTGTCAGTGAGCCAGTTGGCAGCCCATCTTGTGACATAGGGATTTATACCTAGTTTAGTGAGTTTATCTATAATTCCAGAGTGGGGGATGGTGTTGAAAGCCTTGGCGAGATCTAGATAGGCTGTGTGAACCACCTTACCCTCATCTATGGCTTTGGTGACTGCTTCAAAGATGTCTATCAGGTTTTGGAGACATGATCTGCCTTTTACAAACCCGAACTGGGTGGGGTCCTGAGATTACCAGTGTCATTGTTTATAAGTTCCATGATGATACATTCCATAGCCTTGTAGACCAGGCTCATTAGGCTAATGGGGCAGTAGTTTCCGGGGTCTGTGGTGACTCCCCCTTTGTGGAGTGGGATAACCGTCGCTGTGCCCCATTCAGTGGGCACATAGCCTGAGGTGAGGCTATGATTGAACATGGTTCTTAGGTGGGGTGCCAGTTCTTTCTGTAGTTCATGTAGAACACATCCTGGGATGTTGTCTGGTCCCATGGATGCTGTGCTCTTGGCTTTGGATAGTTTTTTTTTTACCTGTGCAGCCATGATTACAGGAACTTTGCATTCTTCTGGTACAGAGATGGGCCCTTTAGGGGATGACAGGTGGGTAAAGTTAGCACTGAACCTATCTGCCAGGGTATTGGCAATATCAGTTGGTTCTGTATATTTAGTGCCATTGTGCTGTAACTCAGAGCAGACCTGAGTGTTGCCATTGAGATTCTTGACATAGCTATAGAATGCTTTGTGATTGTCCTTAGAGTCAGTGGCGATTTTGTTTTCGTAACTAGCTTTGGAGGATTTTATGAAGGATCTCAGCTTCTTACTGAGGCTGACCAGGGAGTTTCTCCAATCATGGGATTTTACTCTTTTTTGCAACAGTTTCTTTCTTCTCTTGTAGAGTTTGTTTATGGCAGGGGACCACCAGATAGGCTTCCTTTTTTGGAGGATAGCATCTTGGTTCTGTTAGGGATTGCGCGATCCATGCACTCATGTAAGTGCTTATAAAGTGCATTTGTGTAGGATTCAGCAGTCATACCTCTATTGTCCGTCAGCATGGGCGTCATGAAGTTTGCCACTTCTGTCTTAAGAAGCGTGAAGTTGGCTTTGGAGAAATTTTTTACTGTGGTTTCCCTAATGGGGGGTGGGGGAGGGATGTGGATGTCTAGGGTGATTAGCTTGTGGTCGGATCTGACCAACGAGGAATTGACCTCTGATGTGGAGCACCAGTTGCCCATGTTGGTAATAACCAGGTCTAGGCTATTGCTGCCCCTGGTGGGGGTGTGGATTAGTTGATCCAAGGCACTGAAATTTATGAATTCCAGAAAACATTGAGCAGAAGATTTGGTACATGAGTAGTTTTCCCAGTTAATGGTGGGGTAGTTGAAATCGCCCATTATTAGGGTATTAGGTTGTACCCTAATATTTGTCAGTGTATCAAGAAATGAGGAGTGGGAATCCTGGGGCATGGTGGGGGATCTGTAGCAAGCTACAATTTGGATTGCGGTCTTGCCCAGAGTTAGTTGCACTTGGATAATCTCGGATGCATTAGGCTGAGCAACTAGCCTGGAGGTGTGGATATCCTTAATGAATATAGACATGTCTCCACCTTTAGTGTTTTGGTCCAGGTTAGGTGGCCGAAAGGTGTGGCATGAATTATAGCCTGGTAATGCAGGGGTACTCTCTAGAGCCTTGAACCAGGTCTCTGTCACTGCACAGATGTCTGTTCTCCATTTTAAGGAGTGCCTCAAGTGAGTGCATTTTGAGGTTTAGACTTCTAGCATTGAGTAGCAATACCCTCAGATTCTTCTTGCTTGTACCTGTTACAGTGGTGAATTTGCCATTTGAACCTTGCCTAAAAAAGGCACTATAGGGGTGGCTAGAGCCTTAGCCAGTATCCGGAATCCCAGGGGTGACAGGTGCAGGCCATCTCTGGCAAAGCATAGTGGTTTGTCGATCATGTCATTCCAGGCAGACAGATACTGGATCCCCTTAGAATGACACCAGAAGCTTAGCCAATTGTTGAAGTCAATCATTTTGTCCTTGTATTGTGGTATCATTCTGGGTGATGGCAGGATGCTACTCAGGGCTAGGGTCATACCTGCCTGGGCTACAAGATTGGACAGCTCCTCCATGTCCTTTTACATGTAGTCCAGGGAGGTACATCTCAGGTCATTCACACCAACATGGACAATGACATAGTCATATTTGTGCTTGTGGAGTGACCTGAGTGCATGCATTATGTGGCAGATCCTGGCACCCGACAGGCAGCTGACAGTAACTTTCTCCTTGTTTAGCCTGGTGAGTGGAACATCAGTGTGCCTGACTATAGAGTCACCTATGACTAGAGTGTTGGGTACATTGTTATGCCTTATGGGCTGTGGTTGAGTGGCACACTGAGTTTGTGGGCTATGTGTCATTTGGGTTGTGTTGGGGGGTGGAGGTTGCTTGTGTTTCTGCTTTGGAGGTCCCTGTTGCTTGGGCAGGTTTTTACTGACAGCCTCCGTGAATGTAGGTGTGTGTTTTGTGTTTCTATGTGTGTGTTTTGATGGTGTAGGTTTTGAGGGACTATGTGCTGAGTGTGGTGTGGTGCAAGTGTTTACCTTCTCCTCTTGACTGTTTAGTCCAGTCTTGGGTGAAGAGAGCTTTGCTTCCAGTTTGGCTATATAATTGCATCTCTCACAGGTTGTAGTGTTGGGTGGTAGGAAGAGAGGGTTGTCTGTGTACATGAGGCAATTGCTGCATTGCCTCAAGATGCCCAGATTCATCAGGTAGACAGGAGAAAACACAGGGAGCTGACCCTTAGACATGCCTGGATAGGTGCTTATTTGTTAAGTACTAGAAACTGTTTTCCTGTAGACAGTGAGGAAAGTTGAGTGCTGTAGTAATTTGTAGCTTATTTAGGGGTTACAATATGTTCTGAACAAGTGCTGAGCTCAAAGAAACAGACTTGAGTGCTAAAACAAAAAACTGGCTAGTTCTAAGAAACAAAATTAAGCTAGAAGGCTTCCCTCCAACACAGAAAGGCTTTGGGGGCTTCGAAGCCCACAAATAGTGCTGGACACAGCAAATCTGTATCCAGACTAGACTACCCACAGGAAAGGCAGGAAACAAGCTTAAATTTTTTTTATTTTCTTGCTTATTATATTCTATTATTATAGAATGCAGAATGCTCTGTCTCACTAAGAGACTTCTCAAAATGATATCTAAAATATTATGTCCGTGATAGCTTGCAGAATGACTTCATTTCTGGTCATCTGACTTCTAGTTCCCAGGCCAAAATCCCCATCTTCTAGCAAGATGCTGGCCACATTTAGCATCTACCTGTAAAAATATACAGATAAGGGCTTTAGCTCAGATCTCTGGCAGATGGTGGAAGTCATAAAACAATTGCATTCCTTCATGCTTTCAAGACTATCAATTAGTGCACTCCAAGAACAATACAGAAAGCTTCCTAGTACAGACCTTGTGTGTCTAGCTGCATTAAAAACTTTATGGTGTAGGCTATAAAGTAGTTTAATTTCAGATATTTTTTCTACAGTTGGCTGGACTGAGGTTAACCTTCTGCATTCCAGTTCCCACTGTTAAAATATATACATTTAAAGAGTTACAATAGTGTATGTAAATTTCTGTTCTCTTCCAGTAGGGCACACTGTAGTTACATTTCAAACAGCACTTTGCAAATACCTTTTCAACACACACGTCTGTACAAGCAGTTTGCTATACACATGACATATAGTTCTAATACATTTGTAACACAAGCATCTTGTATAAATCATTTTGATATTCACAAATGACATATAATTATCTACAAAATTCTGGCTAGCTGTGCTAGCAGTATCTTCTTTTATAACACATCTTTTAAAATTGTTTTTATGTGTGATTTTTATGGATAAAAAGGCACGTAACGTCGGTCTTCATTTGGGTGAGAATACATCACATTCATGGCAGGTTCAGCAAGAAGGTTTTGCTGTACTGGCATTAGCACAGCTAACAAGGGCCAAAGAAAAAATTTGTTTTTGAGTGAGTAAACAAATGGTGTTTTGCTGTAGTTGGATGAAACTGAGTGTAAATTTAAAGTGTAACTTAGTAAATACACAGCTCACTGACATGTGTTTTACTGTGTTAGCATTTATGACCTGGAAAGTACAGTCTGATCGAGCCAACTCAGTGAGCTGATTGTGTTGTGTACAACCTCCAACAAATAATCAGTACTTAGAGATTTCACTATTTTTATTACACTACTATACTGCTATCCAGCTGTGCCAGGACTAGTTAATACTAGGTGAGTCTCTGGGCAACAGGGTTAGGGCAAATGAACTTATTCTGACTACCGCCATGTTATTTAATGTATATCTGAAGAGTATACTGTCTGCAAAGAACATGTAAACATCCAGGTCATACCTAACTAACAATAAAGAGTAGCATATCCCAGTGCTCTAGATAACGTCTAAATGGCTGTATAATGTCTGCATGCCTTTTCCATTTTCTGAAGTGCTTGTGATGTTGCTCTATCTCTTAAAGCTATACACCACGGTTATAAACCTATATGTTCATATGATTACTTTATTTGCAAACACTATTTAACTGTATTATTTGCTGAAAGCTGCCCTTACTTTCCCCAGTATGTCATCACAGCATGATTGTTTTTGTGGGCTATTTGCTATTAGCCAAGTAGAGTTTATATAATAACACTGTCATACTTCACATTTTCCTTCAAAGAGGGGTCGGTTAAGTGCTATGGACTTAGTGTACAGCTTGAATCCACAACTCGGTCGTGCATTTAATGGGAGAAATATTTACTTTCTGTACAAATTTCTTCATAAAATTACCAGCAAACGCATGTCTATATCTTATGTTATGCATGAATTTCATTATGACAATTGGTGCTCTTTTTGGACATAAGAGATTATGTATCATCTTACATCACTTCTGCAAGCAACTGGGTTAAAATAATTGCTCCCTAAAGTGGAGTAAGAAGTACTTTGAGTATAGTTATGCAATATATTGTTGTACAACAAATGTTGATGCAATGTGAATAATGTGTTTAGTTGACACTGATAACATCAGAAAAAAAACTTGTGTGTTCATCATATGAAAATGTGCTATACAATACTGGTGCACATCAGACACTAACAATTAGTTTATTTGTGTACCTATTTGACAGAACCTCATAACTGTGATTCATAGATTCCTTTTTACAGCTAGACCTCCTTTTGAAAAACTGTATAAAATACATTGAACCTGCTTTATGTGAATGTTATGTATAATATGCATATTCACTGCTACAGTACATGCACTCTCTTCACACATTAATCATTCTTTCTCAGAATTCTGCCTTAATACTGTAGAAGAGGAGAGCTGTGAAGATGATGTAATGTGTAGAAACAAGAACATATTTTATCTGTGAAAATGTTTCTAATCATTATGCTAATTAGAAATAGACTAGTTATGGTTAACATATGAATTCCAGACTGTGGACTGCATTCTAGAAAACTATTTTTTGCCTTCCTACATAGTTAAGAAGGCCATCTACTGTGCAAGCACTCGGACAGAGTTTTCATTGCAGTGGTTTTTTTTCACAGTTGTCTCACGTTATATAATGAGAGAGAGGACAAGAGCTAGAACAGGCCCTTCTGACTGATCTTGTACAACAAATAAACAAGGAGAGGAGAATTGTTTCTTCAGTCATTCCACACTAGGAATGAGTGAGTTATAGCCTTTAAAGTTCCTGTGTTTTGAATCAGCTTCATTTGATCCTTTTCTGTAAATATTATAACCCACATGATATTTGTGAACCAGACTGACACTCCATCTTCTTCAGTAAAATATTTTTATGTTATCTTTTCTGGCTTGTATATCTTTTTTTCCTATCAAAGGGGCATATATTCAGAATTCTGGTGGTACTATTGCAAATTTACTTTGGTAAGAAGAAAACTCTGACTAGATACAAGGTAAGAGTATAACATTCATGAAACCAGCACTGTCTGTGGGTAAGCAAGAAGGTTTTTTTTCAGCAGTAGGGATAAACAGATTTTGGATAGCAGTCTAAACATGTTTTGGATGACTTTGTGTGCAGTTTTCCCAAAATGGAAAAAGATACCATGCAAACATATTCAATGCTAAGAGTACTACAGCTTAGAGAAAGAAATGCCTTCTACTTTTGTAATGATTCCTTACTGAAGGGACTGCATTTAGTTAAATGGGGCTTGTCTTGTTCAGGGAATGGTTGATCTGCTTCTGAAAATAGGCAGAAGATAATAGAGAGACAGTGAAGACATGTGACAGATGACAGCCTAAAGTTAAGCAGAGTACATAAGGAAGGAGGGAAATAATGGATATTTGATAATCTTCATATTAACCCTACCTCCCACCCCCCACCCCCCAACACACACATTCTCTTCCCATCAGTACTCATGCACCATACTTTTAGTGCTTTTGATATAATATCTGGAAGAAAGCTGCATTTCTGGAAACCTACTGGAATACAGGAAACTCCCTAGGTGCATGTGTGGATGTGTGTCTATGTGTGCCTGTTTGCATGCATTTGTATATGCGTGTGTGCATTCACATGAGTGCACGTTGGTGTGTGTGTGTGTGTGTGTGTGTGTGTGTGTGTGTGTGTGTGTGTGTGTATCTCCTGACATCAGTGTGTGGGTGGGTATGCATACAAGTTTATGTTTAAGACTGAAAAGTGCATAATTGCTAACCTGTTGCAAGGTGCCAACATGGTTTGTCATATTTGTGAATGTATCTCTGGTGTTGTTTCTGGTGGTTTGCATTTCATTAATTGCTAGTGGCAGTGGCTCATCTAATTTGTATTAACATAATACTCAGGTGTGCTGCTAAGTTTATACTGCTAACTCTGACAGGATTCGGGGTAGTGGTGGGAGAACAACATTTCCCCAGGTGTACTTAGCGTCGTGCTGCATATAAATATAATCTCTCCAGTATAGTTACTGGTAATGGTTTGATATGAACAATTACTCAGCATATATTCATGGCAGCTATGTGATTTAGACTTCTGTACTCCACATATAACCATATTTCTACTTCAGGAAAAAAAATGTCAAAAGTAAGCATAATGCTGTTTACTTGTTATTAAATAACAAAGACTGATTGACATATTATTAAGCAAGGCTCACAGAAAATTCTAAGAATGGTAGTTAAAAAAGAGTTCATCTGAATGGTCTAGTGCCTCAAAGTCCCTTAGAGACCAATTTTGGCCATGTACTTATTATTTTTATTGTACTACAGTAATGTCCATTCTAAGAATTAATGAATGTTTGATTATGTTAACAGTCAGATGAGTGCAAGATAAGGGTTATTGTTGTTATAACCTTTGTAAGTAAATGAAAAGAATACAATATAGGCTGATAAAAAGAACATTATTATTAACATGTCAAAATGTAAGGTCTAGCACTTAGAAGTGATAATTGTTTGACTAACTACAGCATGTGGAATATAGTACTAAGTACCATTAAAAGGTGTGAAAATATCTCTTGCTTATTATAGGCAAAGCATAGCTCACCCACCACCATTCAGTCTGCTAAAATGTAATCAAGATAATTAATTCTGAAACATATTTAAAACAGAAAATGTGAAACCATTTTCCTCTTGTAGAACAGCCTAAGGAAATCTCATTTCCATTACTGCGCTTACATTAATATGCCTTTTAGTGTTTACATCATTACTGAAGATTATTTATGCAGCACAGTTTAATATACCATTACCAAATGTTGTTCAATAAAATAGTTAAGATCAGCACTGTACCGAATTGCAAAATGCTTAGATAGTGGGCCATATTCCAAAAGAATTGTTCTCAGTGTAAGTCTGCCCTGATTCTGAAACACATGCTCTCAGTATAAGTGACTTACTTCGGTGTAAGGCCTATATATTAACAGGATTACTATGAGAACAGATTCTAAAACACTTGCTTTCAATGCAAGTGGTCATTTACAGTGAGAGCAAGTTTTTTGGGATCAGTGCCCATGATGATTTATATCTGAGACTATATGTTATATTTTTGCATCCTATAAATATCTTTAAAATTATTAAAATTAGCATTACAAATGGGACTTAAACAGAAAAGACAATGTGTCTAGTTATCGTTTTGGGAGACTAGCGAAATAAGTCTGCCCTAAATCGATGAGTTTGACCGAGTTCTGAAGGATATTATTGAAGAACATTTCCTTAACTCCTGATGCAGAGGGTTCTGGGTGGGTGGGGTAGCAAATTAAACTCACTGTGACTTACCTAATGATTTTTACCCAGACCTTGGCAACTTCTAGCACTGAGTCACGTGGTGATGCTTAGTTGTGGCAGCTGCAGTCATTCACATTGACTTACCCTGTCACGACATTATGTAGAGTGCATTATGGGTGATTCATTATTAAACAACCAGTGTAAGACCTCTAAAGCAGCAAAGATAAGAATTGTTTTGACTGTTTGAATTAGTGCCATTCTAGAAACATTTTTCAGTTACTACAGTTGTTGGAGTTCCTCCCACATAGTTCAACAGTCAATGCATTGGATTAGTATAAGTGGAGAGAAACCATGTACGAATCAATCTTAGAAAGTCTACGGTGAAATTAAAATCATTATGCTAATGCCATTTTAAGATGATAAAACAAAGACTTAAAACTATGATTAGCATCAGTCATGTGTACACAGGTGGAAGAAAGACACATGCACATTCAGCACATTCCAGAAAAGTAAACAAAGTGGTGTCAGCTTCACACTGTAATATATTGGAAGAAGAGGAACAGTCAGACAGAAGGTAGAGACCAGACAGAGGGAGGAGACAGCACTGACAGAATAGCAGTAGATAGGCTTGGAAAACCAGAGAAAGGAAGTACATGGTAACAACATTGAAAATACAGTGTTTAAACAGCAATAAAAAGTTCTTTTCAGAACTAACCACCTGTGCACTGGGGAAAGGGTTGCATGAAACCAGAACTCCAGAGGGAGGATAAGCTCCAGGACCAGGATAAAAGCAGGTCAACTGCCTAAGAAGAAATTTATGAAGGTGAGATAAGTTCAGGCTAGGAACATATGTACCATGTGCCTGGAAAAAACATTTCCAGGTGTGTATAGTTCTAAAAAGTAGATAAATATGAAGGTAGGAACTCCATCTACTGGAAAGTTATGCATCCACAGTTAGCCCCTTTTAGCCAGTGAGAAGACCAAGGAACCAGTGACATTATAGTCAGGAGGACCAGACAGACTAGAAATAGTCCTGTGCTTGCCCTGTTTACTTTGTTTTGACTGCATTAACCAGCACTTTGTGTATGCATGCATTTATAAGTATTAAGCATTGGATTGATAGGAGGGAAACAGGTATGTTAGGTACTCTAAGTTTGAGTTGACAGTGTATCTTACAGATTGGTGGGAAGGAACAGAGTTTACAACCTGTATGATTCTGAGAGGGGACTTGAATGAGAAAGGGAAGTAGTCAGCAAGCTAATGTGGGAGCTGAGGGTAAAAGTTAACTGTGAAGGAAGGGGTAACATAAGCAGGTAGCTAGCAGATTTCAGAGTGTGAAACGTGCAGTGGTAAATAACGCTGGAGAGAGAGCAAGGCTGGAATCATGGGATCAGTGGGATCTGTGTGTTCGAGTACTAAGAAAGAGCTAGAAGGAGGAGGGAATGGTAAATAAGTAGGATGTAAGGAGATGACAAGGGGCACTGGGAGACAAGTGATCCAAGGAAAAGTAATCACAGCTTAGACAGTAATAAACTGAAGTCGGAGATAATGCATGAAATGGGAATAAAAAGGTTAGTATAGAGGAGGTGGAGAAACTAAAGTAGGCTAAAGTAAATGAGGCACTGACTCAGCAACAACTGTCGTATGAACAGGGGTAGTACCCCAGAGAAGGAAGGGGAGGCCAAAGAAAAAAATATCAGGGCTGGAGAATAGCATGATGAACCAGAAGGAAAAGAGGGAACTATGTGGACTAGTATCTAGTCTGGAGGAGACAGAAAGGAATATAGGAAGCAACGAAGGTAAGATATCCAGCAGGAGAAGGCAAATAATTTACAAGGACAGGCAAGTTACTGCTAAACTGTGATTCTGTCATTGAATAGATCTGTGCTTTAACTTGAGGAAGGGGGAATACGGAAAGTTTATGGCATATCCTGGATAAAAGAAATCGAGATACTTTAAATGATTTAATTGCTTTAAACAAAATCCAGACTTCAAAGAGGTCAGCAGCAGCTGTAGCAAAAGGAGTGAGTATCACTTATGAAATAAAGGTGTATAAGACATTTTTATTTGATAAGTCATTTTTATGATTACTGATTGTGATACTGATGGTACTTTGTTTCAATTCTATCTAATCTATTTTATTTAAAAACAATTTTATATGTATTTCATCACGTTTTTATTACCTTATTGGCAGAATGCTAACACATTTTTGTTTTTTATTTTACTGGATATGTATTATAAGGCTTGATAAGCAAATTGCTTTGGTTTGACATGAATTAGCTGAGGGACTATAGACTTCTAGATCATAAAATATCACCTAGCAACTAATAAAACGGTACCACTATTTCAGTTTGAAGTATGCAGTCCAAACTGTGTCCTCTATGGATACTATGCAAGTGTATTAATATAGTATTTTTGATTTTACTCACACGGTCTTGAAAACTTGCATTTTCTTAGTCTGATATCCTTTGTAAATAATGTTTGTTGACTGTTTGCTTTGACATCCTTTGCAAATAATATTTGTTGACCTTTTTCCTTTTAAATTGTCAAAATACATTTCTATCCTTGTTTTGGTGCTTTTCTGTCTCATCCTCTGCTAAAAATGGTCATTTTAGTTCCCAGAGAGACTTTCTCAGTAAACAAAAGCAAATAAATAAAGTACTTTGAATGTGTTATTATGACTCTCCCTCAATCTCCATAAAAAGTAATTGAGCACCAGCTAAATATAAACATAATCTTGCCTCCACAACCAAAAAAGATAGGTTGCACTGTACAGAAGAAGGTTGTCCACCACCCACGCTGTGCACAATTGAAATAGCCACATTTGCCTTAATTCATAATTTTTTGATTTGCAGTCAATTGAGCTTCAATAGCTCTGTGTTTACAACTTCTGTTTGACTGCGTTGATGTTTAGATTTCTACATTTAAGGTTTGGATATTTCCATTATCTTTTGGTATTGGTCTTATTATCTTACAGTTTGTTGTACTTTAAATTTTGTCTGACTTCATATGCTTTTTTTCTTGGAGTCTTAAAAGCTGTAGGCTAGGGTCAGCTGGTAAACATTCTTTATACAGTCACTGATTGAATAGGAATTAGAGCCAGCTAATCAGTGGAATGAGATGAGAAACCGTTTTCTTATTTAATGTATTCACCTACATTACAATCCAGCTATAAGAGCTTTGAGTTTACAACTTCTATTTGATTGCATTGACTTTTGGAGTTTTTTCCAACCACCTGTTCATTTCTTGTTGTGTTTTTAAAATTGATGGCTTTTAGCTTCCTGCTCCGATTGCAAATTGGACTTTGAAAGCCCCATCCAATATTAATGCTAATTGGCTCTGATACCTCAGACTGATAAGGCACTCCCATTAGACTCCTAAAGTTTGATATAGCCATTGTTTCATATCTAGTGCATGCATCAATATCCAGTGTGTTAACCTGAATTGTACATTGTTCTTTTCTGCATTCTTTTCATTGTGTTAATCAAAAGTCAACTGTTTGTAACCTTAATATGAACAAAAAATGATTGACTTCAACAATTGGCTTAGTTTCTGGTGTCATTCTAAGGGAATCCAGTTCTTGCCAGCTTGGGATGACATGGCTGGTAGACCATGCTGCTTTGCCAGAGATGGTCTTCACCTGTCAAATATAGGCATTCGGTTGCTGGCTAAGGCCCTTGCCTCACCCATAGTGCCTTTTTAGGCAAGGTCTCAAGAACAAAAGTTCTGACATGAAAATATCACTCATGAATAAATGAAGGGTTTTGCTGCTAAATGCTAGGAGTTTAAATCAGAAACTGCACTATCTGGAAGCACTTCCCTCCCTGGAGGATGTTGACATCTGTGCAGTCATAGAAACTTGGTTCAGGGCTGCAGAGAGTATGCCGGCCTTGCAAGGCTACATTGCTTTCCACACTTTCAGACCGGCAAATAAACGGGTGAGAACCAAAGGAGGGGGAGTATCTATCTTCATCAAAGATAAATACACCTCTGGACTGGTTAGAAAGAAAAACTCCATGGAGTTACTCCAAGTTCAACTAACTGTGGATAAGACCCCCCCTTCAAGTCATCATTAGTTATAGGCCCCCTTCAATGAACCAAGATACCCTCTCTGCTTATTTGGACCTACTTGAGTCAATCAAATTACAGCCAAACACTCTAGTCATGGTCAACTTAAACTATCCATCCATGACTGGAAAACTTATACAAAGGTTCCTTGACTTGTTAAACTAATGCCTTGAAACAAATAGTATGCAACCCCACAAGGGGCTCAATTTTTCTTGACCAGGTCCTCACCAACATGGCTGGCCGTTGCATCACCACATGTATAGGTCCCTCATTGGTTAAATCTGATCACAAATCAGTCTCATTTGAAGCAGCTATAACACCTGAACCCCTCTTAGGTGTAATCAGGCTAAACATTTTCACCAAAGCTAATTATAGCTTCCAAAGGGATGGCATAAATAACTTCCAAGCTCCTGTTCCTACAGATGGCATTGACAACTATACTAAAGTATACACAAATGCCCTGAATAAAAATACTTATGCAAATGTTTTCACACATCTCTACTTGATTGGATCAAAACAAGATGCTCAAGAAAAAACAAGCCTCCCTCGTGGACATCTAGCATTAATAAGTTATACAACAAGAGGAAGAAGTTGCTGTCTAAGAATATAAAAGAGAGGTCCCAGCACTGGAAGAACAAACAAATAAGACAACTTATAAAATCCTCTAAGGGCAACTTAAAAAAAAATTACATCAGGCACATATTCATCCTGGCCTAAATGAGAAGATTCCTATCAAACCAGTTCTTAAAAATAGGAGGTTTATTTTTAAGTAATTTTAATAATGCTTATATATATTCCAATGATAGATTTTATTAATGTGTTATTATTTTATGCATACTTATATCTATATATATACATTTTCTTTTTCCTTTTAAAAATTGGTAACTTGGTACAAAGAATATATGTATACTAGTTTTTACTTAATATGTATTAATGTAAATGTTTCTGCTTGTCAAGTATACAATAATATGAGTTAATTGCTTGATTTGCCTATCAGTTAATTATGATGTCATTAATTGATAGAGCTTTTATATATATATATATATATATATATATATATATATATATATATATATATATATAAGGTGTTTGCTGACTCAAGTCTGTATTCTTGAGGTTTGAGGAAGCCACTTTGGCGAAAGCACTTGCCTGATTTTTGTTATAAAATAAAATGATTTTAAAAGCTTCCAAAAGTTCTTAGCAGTTGCTTATTCTCATGGATTTTATATATTGCTCGTGCTTGGTCTGAATAGACTTTTGTATGCTGACTACAGTTAACTGTCAGAGGTTGTTCCTGAGCTTATTATATTTTTCAACGTTATTTCTTCTTTCTGTGCTCAAGAACATTTATTTTCCTGTGGTGCCAGTTGTTATTTTGGTTAAAAAAAATTAGCAAACATAGCTAAGGATAACCATAAGGCATTCTTCAGCTTTATCCATAACCTAAAATGTAGGACCCAAACCTGTGCTGAACTAGTTGTGGATGGCATCACACACACAGTGATTCTGTGAAAATAGCTAACCTGTTAGCTGACAGATTTGGTGAACATTTCACCCCCCTATCCCCTTCAAACATTCCACAAAGCATTCCCTCTATATCTCCCCAACCTTGCATGTCCAAAGAGCAAGTCATTAATTCTCAGTCCAAGTCCAAAAGCACAGCCTCTGTGGGACCAGATAGCATCCCGTGTTGTGCTTTAAATGGTCTAAAACATGAGTTAGCAACTCCATTAGATATTGTCTTCAATTACAGCCTGAGTACTGGTTTTGTCCCTGCTGAATGGGAAACAGCAACAGTCATCCCCCTTCAAAAAGGGGTACAGCAACTGACCCTGGGAATTACAGACCCATAAGCTTAACCAGCCTTATCTGTAAGGTCATGGAATGAATCATCATAGACCTTATAAATAAGGATATAGGTGATCTCCAAACCGTTGATCAGACATAGTATGGTTTTATCAAAGGCAAGTCATGCCTGTTAAACCTGGTGGACTTCTTTGAAAACATCACCAGAGCCATAGATGAAGGCAAATCTGTGCATACAGCCTACCTTGATTTAGCCATGCCTTTGACACAATCCCACATTCAGGCATCACTGATAAACTCTCCCAGTTAAATATCAGCCCTTATTTCATCAGGTGGGTTGCTAACTGGCTCACTGACAGATAACACTCAGTTAAAGCTGGGGACTTTACCTCAACCAGCAGAACTGTCATCTGTGGGATTTTACAGGGCTCAGTGCTGGGCCCCCTATTGTTTGGAATATACTTCTCTGTAGTTTAGGCCAAAACAGAGGGGCTGTGGTTGACTATGTTTGCTGATGACTGCAAATTAATTGCAATCTTTGAATCAACAAACTGTCAATATACTTCAAGAGGGATTTACACAAACCATTGATTGGTGCCAAAACCATGGACTCAAACTTGATGGTAAAACATGCATTATCATCCCCTTCAGTAAAAATAATATCCCTGCATACTTTCATATAAATAATAATACCCTAGGAATACAAGTTGACTGTAGCCTAAACTTTGACCACCATGTGTCTACTGTGGTAAGGAAGTCATTCTGTCACACACTTCATTAGCAAAGGCATTGCCTCATGAATGGAAGAGGTCATAACTCCTCTGTATGCAGCCCTCATCGGACCAATAACTGAGTACAGTGCTCCCTTTAGTATGCACCTTACCAGGCATGTGCAGCAACTTAAGACACCTCAGAGATTTATAACCAAGAAAATTCAGGGACTCCAGCACATGTCGTACACTGACAGACTAAAGTCACTGTCACTGTACTCAGTAATGTACAGACTACTTAGAGGAGACTTGTGCCTGGCCTACAGAGCAATCTCAGTTCCAAACCTAATGGAAATTCTGCACATCCACAAGTCAAATGGGACAAGGGTCATCCACTGCAGGGATCTTAACCTGCCCTGACATAAATAGGACCTGCTGGAGAGACAGATATGTCTCTCAGAGGTTGCCACTCCTCTGGAATAGGCTACCAGTTCACATCAAACAGTGCCTCTCTATGACCCTGTTTAAGCATAGCCTGGATGAATGGATAGCAAACCATAAGTTCCTGCTGGGGATTTCACCTATGACCCTCCTAGTTATGGGCAGCCATTGCTAAGATCACCAATTTAGACAAGATCATTTATATTGGGTTTCTCTAGTATTATATTGGGTACACATGGTTAGGCTTAGAAATACCTTTGGGTCAATAGCCTAGTAACCAACTATGAACCTATAATCTTGTAGTGTCCCTTGCTATAGTGAGGGGATTGTGAATCACTGCAAGATCTCAGCCTCATTTATTATATTTCTACTATATTTTTTTCTGCTTGCATTTTACTTGCTATGGGCACCTTAATCTTGTAGGTATACTCAAAGTAGTGAGATAATTGTGAATTGCTGCAGGATCTCAGCCTCATTTATTACAATTCAACTGCATTTTTACGGCTTACATTTTACTTCGTCTGGGATCTTAGTTTCGTAGTATGACTCACAATAATGAGAGAATTATGAATTGGTGCAGGATCAGAGCCTCATTTATTACATTTTTACTGCATATTTGCCATTTGCATTTTTTTTAGTCTGGAGACCTTAGTTTGGTAATATCACTTACAATAGTGAGGGGATTGTGAATTGCTGCAGAATCTGAGCCTTATATACATTATACACCTATACTGCATTTTTGCTGTTTACCGTTTCTTCCCAACTTGCCTCCTATAACTTGTGCTGAGCTGTGCAGTGGTGGTTTGCAGTGCCCTGTATAGATAAAGGCACCTACAGCTGCAGTATTCCATATAAATGTTCCTTTGCTATTTTCTCTAGTATATGAGTGTAGAGCAGGTAGGTTGCCCACTGAGAAACATTACCCCAAGAGTGTTGTTTTAGATTAATCCAAGACATCTCCTGTAACCCAACAACTCCCAATTTAGTTAGTTACAAACCGCTCCTGCACTGCCCATCATAGATAAAGAGGATCCACTGCCATTGATGTGCACTTTCCTATTTTTTCTGTAGCCAGCCTGATGGAAATGGACATCCTGAAACAATTTAGTAATTGTCTCATGTTTATTAACAACCACCTTATTTTTAAGCAGACTGACACAGAATTGAGAGATGTAATTATACTAAGTCTTTAAGGCAATGGTGTCGCATGCAGACACTGTTACCTCCAAAATAGTTGCCAATGACATGCACACTACACCTATTACGGCTCAGACACATACACTCAAATATGTTGAGGGTCTTAAATGCAATCTACCAAAACTCAAAAGGCTTCCCAGATGCTGTCCTCAGCCAGGTATCAAACACTCAATAAGGAAAACACTCTTCAGGACATATACAACTACATCTCACAATGTCTCAACCTCTAAGCCCTTAAGGCAAACTACCACACAACCAAAAACATTTGTCATTGCAGATTATTGTGAGACACACTGATGCCCCACTCACCAGACTGTGTAAGGAGACAGTCACAGTCAGTTACTTATTAGGGGCAAGGATCTGCCAGGTAACACATGCATTCAGGACATGGGACCACACAAGTCCATGTGAGTGTTAATGATCTAAGACAGGGGTGTCCAACCTTTTCAGTTGTAAGGGCCGCATTGAGTCAACAGAAATGGTCTTTCATACAGAAGCAGAGAAGTAGCTCCGTATTTAGTTGTTTTTGATTGGCCCATATGCCAGGGTATGGGCTAATCAAAAAAAAAGCTAAGCGGAGGCTGGCCCCTGGCTGTATTCAATCAATAAATTAATAAATGCATAATATTTACCCTAAAATTCAATATCTCATTCTAATTATTAAAAAAAAACAGTTAAATCTAACATCTGTAACTACATCAAAGCTTATTTGTAAAAAAAAAAAAAACACCAAAAATATACTAAATGTGTATTTATTTTACAGAAGTCTCATAAAATGAATTTTAGGAGGAATAAAATGTTGCTCCTAAGAACCACTAAGCTCCAGTGTTGTTAAATATGCAGTAATAAAATGATACAAGTACAACATATTCCTCCTTTTCATAATGGCATGCATATGTGCCTCTGAAAACAGCTAGCAGAGTGATTCCCCCTGTAGACTACTTGAAAACTAATTGGCTGCCATAGCTAATAGTTAGCAGCCATCAGAACTACAAATTCAGCAAGAATGAACATTTTTAAATTGTTATATTAGCAGACCGGAGTTCCGCTGTGGTGACCCCTAACCGGGATAAGCCGCCCTAAAAAGACACAACAACAACAACAACATATTCAGCACCTATTGCCAGCTGCCATTCATTAACTTGCATAACTCAAGTCTCAAATGTTGCTTAGTGGAGTAACACACAGCAGTGCAAGTGGATAGTGCCAGACTTTAAGCTTCTGATGAGCATTCTGTCATTACATCCCCCCAGTTATATTTAATAACAGTTCGCTTTCCTCAGTTCTGATTAGATAGGATATGCTTTTCCTTGCGCTGCCACTGTGCAGCACCATGTGGGTCCTAAATGTTTTCAGCTGTACAACATTTTGCACTCTCGGCACGAGACTTAATTGGAATCAATCTTGGCATGCGGTGAAGTCCATTTTGTGTGTTTGTGTTTGTGTGTGTGTATGTGTGCACACGCACACAAACACAATGCCCAGCAGTGGTAGTGCACGGGGCTACATTTACACTCAGAGTGGAACGCTGCAGTGCAGGATCCATGCACTGCCTTATCTGTCTACCAGTAATCCAGTTTTGCAAACTTTGTAATGCACCAGCCATTTTGCATCAGTGGATACTGGAGTTTTAAAATATTTAAAAATTATAACAGCTGTACTGTATTAGCTGAAAACTGCACTTTCAGTGGATGTACAGTACTGTGTTTATACAAGACCTAAACATGTCAGCTTACAGATTGCTTTAATTCTTTCAAATATATATATATATATATTGCTGCAGCTAAAAAAATCCCTGACTACAAGCAATGTGGTACAATATTCCTTAAATGGGTATGATATGGTAAATAAGTTTTTCAAAGTCACTTTTACAGGATAGAGGAGGAACTATCATTTGCTGTGAGAATAATGACTGTTCAACAGGTACCCTTTCCCATCAAACCACACACACACACACACACACACACAAATAAGGCTACATAAATTCATTAGTTTAGCAAACTTTAGTGACAATAGAATTTGATCAGCCCAGTGAACTAAAAGGCATGTAACTTTTCAGACATGCACAAATTTAAATTCCTATTAGAATTAGAGCAAATCTAACATCTGTTTTACATACACATACAATACATAATGATATTAATAGTGCATCTCTTTTTAATTAATGACATTAATTTCCTAAAACTAGCTTCAGCTCTTGAGTTACTTTCATTTGACCTGTTTTTTACTGAACTAGAATTAAACTGAACCTATTTTAGGAGCTTTTCCATTAATCTGCTATTAACAAAATAAGGTCTACTCTAACGACTTACCTGTTACTGCAGGAGATGTGTAGTCAGTGTATGTATTAATTAAATTAATAAATATAATAATCCCCCTTCGCCGCGATCACAATCCTCTTCCTTCAAGCTGTTTATCACGAATGTATCTAGCGACGCAAAAAATGACCGGATGGTGCTTTGGCGCATGCGCAGACCAGCTGAAAGATGCTGGCATGAAAAAAAGGGAAACAAGTACTGTGGCGCATGCACACAAAAGCTAAAGGACGCGGACATGAAAACACACGGAAAAAAAGTTTAATTACTACTTAACCGTTCTTAACGGGTACTTAACGGGTCGCGGGTCGCATGGAAGAGCTCTGAGGGCCGCATGCGGCCCGTGGGCCGCGGGTTGGACACAACTGATCTAAGACATACTTCCCTGGACTATATGAAGAGAGACAAGATATAGCTTTCAAATTATGCATCACAGGCAAGTATGAGCCTAGCACTGATCAGTATTCTACCTTCTTCAAGGATGATACCACAATAATAGCAGAATATGATCAACTTTTAACAATTGGGTTAGTTAGCTACTAGTGTCATTTTGAAGGGGTTCAATATTTGTTGGCTTGAAAAGATATGATCAACAGACCATGCTGCTTTGGCAGGGATGGTCTGCTCTTGTCCCCAGTAGGCTTTCAGATATTGGCCAAAACATTATCCACCTCTGTAGTGTTTTTTTAGGCAATTCCAACATGATAAACCTTCTGTCATAATAAATTCTACTCAAAACAATCTAAAGGAGATCAATGCTAGGAATATCAACAAGAAACTTCACTCCTTGGAGGTAGTCTTCACCCATGAGGGTGTTGACATCTGTGCAGTTACTGAGACATTGTTTAAATCCATGGACAGCAACCTGGCAATGCAAGGCTTTAATGCCTTCCACACATTTAGAGCAGCAACCATACAAGAAGGGACAACAGGTGGAGGTGTATCACATCAAACAGAGCCCCTCTATGAGCCTGTTTAAGCATATGCTGGATGACTGGATGGGAAACCATAAATTCCTGCTGGAGATTTCACCTGTGACTGTCTTAGATATTGTCAGTCATTGCTAAGATCTTGAGTTTAGGCAAGATCCTTTATATTGGGTTTCTTTAGTATTATAAGTAAGCGCAACTCAAGACTGGTTAAACAATATGACACTTGAGCTACTTCATGTCCAGATAACCTTACACAAAGTGCCACGTTATATCCTTGCTAGCAATAAGTCCCTTGTTATCACCCAAGATAACCATACCATGTACTTAAATGTACTGGAGTCGCTCACAATTCAGCCCAACACCATATTCATGGGTGATTTCAACTATCCCACCATAAACCTAGATACATACTCAAACACTACCATGCAGGGTCAAAGATTCCTGGATTTTGTCAATGCAAACACCCCGGAACAGCTAGTCTGCACACCTACTAGGGCTGCAAATATTTTGGTTCTGGTGCTCACAAATATGAGAGAATGTTGCCCCTCACCCTAGTGTAATGTCCTCACTTGTCAGGTCAGATAAATAAAGCAGCCACCTTTGATATAAATACAAAGCCCAAACTCCCAGCAAACCCCAGAACATTACTTTTCTGAGGCAAACTACCTCCTATTAAATGATGGCATAGCTAAATTCCAACACCCCCAACTCAGAGAAAACTGTGTCAGTAGAGAAGTGCTTACAGAAACCTTGTGCAAATATGTAAATAACTGCATAAAACAGCAGTATCAAACCAAAATAAATTTAGGACAAAGTCCGAAAACAAGCCCCCATGGTGGGCCCCCAATGTAAATAGGTTGTACATCAAAAGAAAGTATGTCCTGTCCAGAAATAAGAAGGGCTATGCCCAAGAGACAAAAAAAAAAATAAATAAATAAAAACTACCTCATCAGTCTCAGCAAACAAGCCAGATAGATATATGCAATGTTACCATTCAAGGTACTATGGCTAATTCGAGCACAAAGCAAGTATAGATTGCAGAGCAGATAATCACCTGCTTCTCAAGTAACCATTTCCAAAAGGCAAAAATGACTATATTGCTGTGCTAGCAATTATTAGGTCAGAGGGCATTGCAAGTTTCAGAAGAAACACTGCAGCAGTCAAAAAGCATCTTTTCAGTCTCATATGAAACTCAACTGTATATAAAACAGTGCATATAAAAATAAATGAAAAAACGTGTTAACTTATTTAGTTTCTAATTAGCATTAAGCATACACACATTAATACATATTTTTCTGAGCTAATAGTAAATAAAGGTCCCATATACTGAACTGGAGGATATAGCAAATATACTGCCCAATAAATTTAGCTCCAATGTCAGCCCCCCTTCACCCCAGTTACCCTCCAGGAAATATGCCTCTACCATTTTCCCCCTGACTATCACTAAATCACAGGTCCTCACTGTACTCTTCATATTTAAAACCACTACATTAATGGGTCCTGATAATATCTCATGATGCCTCCTAAACAGCTTGAAACACAACATGCCAGACCCACTAGAATCTCTATTCAACCCCAGCCTCATAACAGGTTTCATCCCTAAGGAATGGAGGACTGGAGGGGCAATTCCTGTACACAAAGGGTACCATTAACAGACCCAGGAGAACAGCATTCCCATAAGTTTAACTAGTCTTACATGCAAGGCCATGGAAAGAATTATAATGAACCTGATAAAGACAAAGGACATTTTCAAACACTGGACCCATCCTAGTTTGATTTCATCAATGGCAGGTCATGCCTTATAAACCTGATGAATTCCTTTGTGAAGTGAAGGTCACTAGAACCATGGATAAAGCCAATAGGTGCATCCTGCTTACCTTGACCTGGCAATGACATTTGACACAATAACTTATTTGGGTGTTACAGACAAACTCACAAATGTAGGCATAAATTCCTTTGTCACCAGATGGATAGCCATATGGTTCACAGGAAGGATACATGAAGTTAGTTTAGGGGAATTCACCTCTACTAAGAGGCATTTTATTCATGATGTACAAAAGGCTCAGTACTGAGACCTCTGCTGTTCAGAATATACTTCTCTGAAGTCAAAGCAAATTTAGAGGGCTTTTGGCTGACCAAATTTCCTGATGACTGCAAGCTGGGTGCAATCATTGAATACCCCAAAGATATAGATATCCTTCAGGAGAGACTGACACAGATTAATAACTGGTGCCAGAGCCAACACCTAAAACACAATGCAAAAATGCATAATTATACCTTTGGGAAGACAACCACTCCCTGCAAAATATAACATTGATAACACTCCCCTAAGAGTAGACTCAGTGGTGAGGGACTTGGGAACTCAGATTGACAGTAACCTGAACTTTGATCACCATGTATCCACAATGGTGAGAAAATCCTTCTGTGTGACACAAATTATAATTAAGAGCATGGCATTTAGATCTAAGGAGGTCATCATCTACTCAGCCCTCATTAGACCAATAATCGAGTACAATGCATCTTTCAGCATATTTTTAACCAGGCATTTGCAACAGCAGGAGAGGCCACAGAGGTTCCTCACTAAAAAATGCAGCATGTAACTAACATGTCCTACATAGGCCACCCCAAAGTCCTGTCCCTGTACTCAGTCTCCTACAAACCTTTGAGGAGTAGTCTATGCCTAACCTACAAGGTGTTGTCTGATCCAACCCTGATGTATCTGCCACACATTCACAAAACAAACAGCATTAGAATTACCAGATGTAAAGATCTAAACCTTGTCTGTGACATAAACAAAACATGTTGGAGGGACAGTTATGTGTATCAGAGATTTCCCCTTCTCTGGAACAGACTCCCATTCATGTGAAGCAGAGCTCCTCCTAAGCCTATTCAACTGCAATCTGGACTAATGGATGGGAAATTGCAGATTTACCCATGGCTTGTTGTCTGTGTCCCTTATTGAAAAGGGCAGCTTGTAGATGCCCTAAGGTAAAGGCATATACCAAAGCTGTTCAAATCCTTGGACACTGATAACTGGGAAAATTGGGGCATGAATGCCTAGGCTTAAAAGGTTCTAGGGCCATTAGCCTAGTAACCTCCTATGATCCTGTGATCATATATCTTTCAGAATTTATTCTCCCATCACATAAACACAATATTAATAGTTAATATCACAGTTATTTTACTTGGTTCGTGTTTAAATGCAAATGTCTTACTTGCTCATAGCTGAATGCTTGTTTGTACATTCACATGTGAGACACTTGACTAAATAGACTATGTTTACAGATCAGGAAAGTGATGGTAAAGGCACACGTTAAGGCTGGATGGGGCTTGCCCACTACAAAAAATAAAAAATAAAAAATGTGTACAGTGGCTGCAGATGCAGAGCATAGGCATTGTTGAGTCATCATCAGCAAGTAACTGGGTAACTGGAACTCAAGGAAGTGGTGCTCAGGTTATCATAGGAGTCACAGATCTTTTAATGCTTCAGGTATACTTGTTCTGATTTGCTTGAGTCACTACTAAAACAGAGCTAGATTTTTTCAGGAAGGATGACCTTACTATTTGCTCTTCTGTATGAGCAGCATTGCACAACAAAGAAAGTCATAGGTTCATAGGTTCATAAATTAATTTTGCTATGCCCCTCTGTCTAACAGTGACAGAAGTGATACCCGGGTAAACCTACTCTCCTCCATCCACTCATCAAGATTCCTCTTGAAGAGACTGGACTGGGATTTTATTCCAGAGTGAAGGGGTTATGAATCTGTCCCTCCAGCATGTCCTATTTATTTCAGTGCTGAGGTTCAAGTCCCTCGAGTGTGTAGCGATGGGGATTTGGATTTTCTGAGGTGCAGCATGTCCATTAATTCGGGTTGACATGGCTTTATACGTCAGGCACAGATCGCCTCTGAGCAGGCGGTATGCCACTGAGTAGAGCTGGAGTTTCTTTAACTGGGCAGCATACGGCATCTGTTTGAGCCCCTTGATCATGATGTGTGAGGGCTCAGAACTAGCTTGGGCTGTATACATATTACATGTACTTATGAAAACTCTGACATACCATATACCATCTTGAATAAATCCCTGAATGATATAGAATGAAGCATCCCTCCCTTATGTTAAAACTTATTTGTAAACTGTCATTTTTAGTACAGATGTTTATTTGGTAATGCAGCATGCATCTGGGTACTTAGTTCATTTTTTGTTGTACATTATTTACCAGCACTCAGGCATTAGCTCACCATTTCACAATTTCACTGTCATTTTCTGACTAGGTGGGTGTATGCATACTACTAGGCATTTCGTAACACAAGAACTCATTCTTGTTCATTCCATGAAGAGTGCAACCATTGTGGAACATACTGTGTTACAATATTAGAATGCAATAGTATTACAAGCTCTTGTCTCTAGAGGAAGATATTGAGAAGCTTGTATCCTTGTTCATTTAATCTCTATTTGAAATCTCTGCCAAATCTGCTAAGAAGGTTTTTAAATCTATGCAAAGTTCTAGATGGCAGAAGACAAAGTTATTCCAATATGAAACTGTACAACAGTGAAAAGAGTTATTCTTCATTGGAGTAAAAAGAACATTAGTTGTCAATAACCTTCCTTGATTACTTGTTGCCTAGTCATGACACCTTACAACAGCATCATATGTAGTCAAAAAATAATGTTTGTTATTGGCAGCATGAATGCATTAATCAATTTAACTTTAATAACCTGTATCTTATAGACTACTGTTACAAATGCCTAAGCCTGTAATTATAGCTGTAGCACCATAGATCTTTAATCTTTCAGCTTTTCCCGGTTAGGGGTCACCACAATGAATCACTGGTCCGCTACTGATTGGCAAAGATTTTTACAGTGTTGAGTTGCCAGCCTGGCACCCAACCTTCATAGAAGGCACACACAATCACACACCTACCTGCATGTCTTTAAAGTTCACTGACTGCAGGGAGTACATGCAGACTCTGCACAGAAGGTGCTCCGGCCAAGAATCGAACCAGAGAACCTATTGCTGTGAGGCGACAATGCTAACTGCTGCACCACAGCGTATGCTTAGTAAATCATCATGCTGTTCTTTCAAGTTTATTTTAATCAGGAGCAGAGTAATGGCAGAAATAATTATTTTAGCTAATTATACAATTTGGTAAACTGGAAGAAATCTTATATCCTGTCTCTTCACAAAGGAGATAACATCAACTAACTCACCAACCACAGGACCAATAAGCATACCTCCCTGCTTGTCCAAAATCCTGAAGAAACCCTGTCGAAATGGGTCTACAATCAACTAGGTAAACATATCCTTGACAATAATTTAGTCTCTCCTACCCAGCATGGTTTAAGGCTAAACCACAGCAATACTGAATTACTTAACTTCAAAACACCATTAATCAAAAACAACATAAGCAATATTGTATTTGCACTATACACACACTTATCAAAAACCTTTGATACAGTCTCCCATGACAAGCTAATGTTTTGGCTAGGATCCTTTGTCTATCCCATCCCATCCTATGCTGGTTCCAAAGCTAAGTGTCAGACAGATCACAAGCTGTTAAATGGCAATCAATTAAATGGCAATCAGGCTACTCCACCTTCCTAATAGTATCTGTCATGTACCACAAGGATCAATACTTGTGCCTCTTGTGTTCAACATATTTATTAACAATTTGCACATAGCTGTTTAGCACACATAATAACTTTTTCCAATATGCTGATGATTCTTCTGTAATATGCTAAACCCAGACTACTACTTAGCTTCAACAACTCACTCAGGGATCCTTAACCTCCATCAAAACTTGGCTGACCAAATCCAACCTCATCCTGAATCAAAAGGAGAGAAATTTACTCCTTTTCTCCCATAAGTCCTTTACTGATTGAAAGCAAACTTCAAAATCACCTCCTCCAACAATACAATACAGCAAATGATGTAGTCTCCAACACTAAACTACTAGGTGTCACTGTTTATGATAGCTTGTTGAATATGCAAGTCAAATTTGAAGGTATCAAACAGAACACTCTCAAAGCTAGGTCTCTTATACAGTGTTGGACACTATCTCAGTGAAAGTAACGTGACAATACTTGCCTCATCCTATCTTCTTCTTCTCTTCTTCACACACTAATATATGTCTCAGCAATTTACACCAACCCCCCCAGGCCACAGAGAAGAGCAACCTTGAGCTGTGCTACAATAAAATAGCTAAATTTGCATCCAGTAAAGCAGCTTTGTCGTTAAGCATCTCAACTGGATAAAGTTACTCCAATACCTCACTCTCTCAGCTACAAGTAGCACATAGTGCAATGCATCATCGTGAGATGTACTCTCCCTTGGGTCCTTTGCTACAAAAGTACACCCCAAACCAGCATCTCAGTTCATCTCCTCATGGTTCAAAAGTCCAGGAACATGGCTGAAGATCCACTGTATTCCAGCCATGTCTCCAAGGCCTGGAACTCCATACTACTAGTTTCCAGGATGGAATCATTATTTTGAAAATATTCATTATTAGTTCCAAATTGTATAACAGGACACCTGGTTGAATTAAATTTTATAAGTTTAAAACAAAAAACTGTCTTGGGTAAACCCTGTTACAGTGTTTATTGCAGAGACATACAATGGTAGGACAACATAAAAGAGCATCTAACTATATAAGCTTTTGTACAATATATACCTTTTCATGTATTTAAAAAGTAAAGGATAAAATACAGCATTGTATAATAATTATGTAACATGGTCACGATGCTACTGTATTCAACAATGCATGTTTTTGTCATTGTCATTGCTTACTGTATGTTCCAAGGCATAACCTAAAATTGTCCATTTGGATCATGCTATACCCTAGTCCCTGAGAAACATCACAGGGTTTTACTCTGTTGTTGAGCTTTCCTTTAATCTTAGCAATAAATGTGCTGTTGTTGAGTTAGTTTGCAACCCAAAGGCTTACAAAGGGAATAGTAACTATCGGTCTTAAGACATGGAGTACCCTTAAGTATGAAACATTATTAAAAACTTTTGACAGCTTTAATACACCACAGCTACAGGAAGTGTGGAATTCATAACACTGAACTGAATAATAATTTGAATCCCAAGACCTATTTTGAGCAAAGTAGTGCTGAAATGGGTCTGTGGAGGTCAAATTATTCAAAGGCAAGATTTTAAGCAATATGTGTTTGAAACATTTCATGACTTAAGAGATGTGACTTAATGGTCTATAACTAGATATTTAGCAATATTCCTTCCTTCATGTAAGAGAATGGACAAAATGGTCTCTTTCCATTTTGGTAGCACATAACCTGTATTCAAATAATGCTAGAACAAATACTATATAATTGATTTAACTATTTGGATATATTTTCCGAATTATTTCTGGGGATATGATTTGGACTACAACGGCAGTTTGCTTTTTTTTTCTTTTGTTTTTCAACAACATCTCAGTTATAACAGAGTCAATAACAGAGCATAACCCATTTAAGCTATAAAGATTTTGCCACTGAGGAATATACTGAATGGTACTACTCACTGAATTTATCATAAGCTAATCCGGTGTTGGATAGAATGTGATTATTTTCCTTTACAGTGATATCATTGGCCGATGTCTTGTACTTTGGGGAAAACAGGAGTAGAAGGCTTTTGCGTTACTTTACACACTGAGACCTAGGTAAAAATGTATGCCTCACTTTCAGCTGTTTTATTAGCTTTCTGAGAGACTTTGAGGATGTGTTAAATCTATCTTGGTCCAGTTATGCTGGACAATATATTTAAAATAGCCAGCAGATGGTCCCTGTTTTCTAATGCATTGTCTTATATTCCAGCACTTGGGTTTTACTGGTACATTGGAGCACTGACTGAAATATATTTGTCAGTTATACCATATAGATTGTTGTATGAGATTTCCCAACAACTAACTACGTTATCTGATGACCATGCACATAAAGGGTCTGTATCAGAAGCTCGAACTTTCAAAAGTTCGAGTCTCATATGGCTGGCACCATATGAACAAACTTTTGAAAGCTCGAAAGTTTCAATGGAGATCGCCGTAGGGAATATTTACCTTTACTTCACTGTAGTCAGATCTCAGAGTTTGTATATTTAAGTAGTGGGGGGGTGCAGGGGGGGGGCTTGCCCCCCTTCTCAAATCATTCAGGTAGTTTTGTTTTGTTTATTTTTATTATATGTTCAGTGTTTTAAAACTTTGCTCATATGGTGTTGATCATATGAGCATGGAAGTTTTAAAACTTCGAGCATATAATCTAGACCCCACATAAATTGGGTCATCTCATGGACACCCTTATTTCCCATATAGTTAAAGTTTGATGCTGTTCAGCTAATCACTGGCTGTTCTCCTATAACAACAGCATGATATAATACTTCTAATGGATACTGGTGCTCAAAACCCATATTTATTACTGTTAGATAAAAAACGAGCCATCTCATGTGGAAAGTTGAATGTTTCAAGCTATTAATCTTTATTTAAGGAGGATGACATTTGTTTGCATCAATTATGTATAATGGATATATCTGAAGTTATGATAACTTACATCACTCAAGAAAAGTGCAGTGACCTTAGCCATATAGTTCTTGACAGAGTAAAGAAAGTTTTTATATCTCCTGTTATATAACTCCATTGTAATGATGAAATTCTGCAATTTTAATAAGCACAGTGTTTAAGATTAGACTAGATATAATCACTTCATCATTTTTTACTAACAGATAGAAATGCAGAGTGCATAAACACCTTGACATAGGTTATCGTTTCCCCACCTCTTGTGTTTTTGCTGCAAGTATAGTAATTGTAGTATGATACAGTTTTTAGTTGGTTTGCCTTATGTAAATCAAGTCTCACTAACAACAGCAACATCAGTGCACTCATAATTTAATAAAATTGCTAACTTGTCAGACTTATTCAAGCTCCTGTCAATATATAGCCACAGTTTAATTAAATTATTGTTTTGTTTAACTTACATTAGCAGCCTGTAGGTAAATATTAATTAAAAAATGTATTTAGATTGCCTAGTCAAATTGACACAAAATTATTTCTGCTGTGTGAGAAATGGTAACCATCTTGAGTAGAGTCTTATTTCCCCCCTGACATTTTCTACAAATGATTAATAGTTTAATAGCCCTATCCCAGTTACTGCAGAGGAACAAGTTAATAAGCAACTTTTTACAGCCTAGTGTTACTCTAAGCAAGTCACTTAACCAGTCAGTGCTGCCAGGTTACAACTGAGAATGGACATTTCTGTCTACTGGGCTTATTTTGCTAACAAATAAATAAGCAAACTAAATTCAGCTCCTTATGCAGGTGTTAAAGATACAGGTGAAGTGGAAGTAAAAGAAATAGAGATGTGGAATGGGGGTGATGAATAAAAGAAGAACAATGACAGTGAAGCTCTGAGACTGGCAAAAGTCAATGGCTGGATATTATGTTTACCTTCTTGGGAAAACCAGTGGATGGACATAATTTACCATCTTCAAGACATAGTGAAAGAACAGAGTCAGATGGTATACAGATTCAGAATTTGGACCAGAAATAAAAAGTGTCATTTGTAGAAGATCTCAGTATTCCAGCAGGTCTGTTCATGTATCCAAGGTGGAAGGAAAAGTATCCTTTCAGAAGCTGCAGAGGAGAAACAATTTATTCTATTTGTGCAGTAAAACACAATCCAGGTCAACATTCTACATGTATTTCTTTACAGGCCAGAAAAATTCATGATGTGAGGATGAGATCTCTTCTTGCTAAAATTAACCAAAACATATTATGATACACCCAACACAGATAGACAGATAGATAGTGTGGGACTTCTGAAAGCAGGACTAAAGCATCTGGAAGTGGAGATGAGAAAAAAAGAAGCAGATCTGTGATGCTCTTTTTTTTTCAAAGCACACACAGCCCCTGTGGTCCCAACTCATAGAACTCCTAAAGACTGCCCTTAAAGTTTAATATTGAATTTCCTCACTCAAAGCTCACCACAGAAGCCACCACCCCACTACCAAACAAGGAATACCTACCTCCCACCAGTAATCTGCTCAACATTGCTGCCTGCCTCTTCTCATTCTCACCACTAGGTGGCAGTACTAATCTAAACACCCATGCAACTGTAATGTTAATGCTGGCTTCCCTTTTCCTTTTTTTTTTTCCCTGTACAACTTTGTAACACAACACCTCTTACTCACCTACAAACATCCCTGCCTTTTCTGTTCTATAGTTACCAAATCTCATCACCCACACCCACTCCTACACACACTACCCACACCACACATCACTAACCTACTATACAACTCCATTGCATTGTGTCTGTATCCCATCAATCACTCCCTAATCTATGTTTACAAACTAATCCTCCTCCTCAAAAAACCAACACCACCCACTCCATATCCTCCACCAATTTTTTTTCAACCTGCTCCCCTCCAAATTCAAAAATAACACTACTACTTAACTCTTTACTTCTACTTCTTTTACTTTTATCTATCCATATACACCCCCAACAACCCCTCTTCCTCAATATCTAACAAATCTGCATGCCTGGCTACTCCATAACAAACCAGACACATCCTAGCATTTCTGAAAAACCACTAAAAAAAACACAAAATCATCACTATCCGATGCCATAAAAAACGTTAACCTAAAGCTCTCCTGACTAAAATCCCCTTTTAACTGCCTTTAAAAACTCTACCTATACCAATGACAATATCACTAACTCATACTACCTTCTAAAATCTCTAGGATACTGAATACCCAAAATAACCAAAAAGAAAAGCCCCAGGTTTGGACACAATACCACAGGAACAAATCATCATCTACCCAATGATACACAAAAACTCTTTCAACTCAGTTAAAAAAAATATCTATGCAGACCATCAAACTTACTCTCTCCCAACTTCAAAGCAACTACAAAACTAAAAGGTTCTGGAGTTCTGGACAGTATAACCACCCTCCTAAAACAGAAAACTGAAATACAAGCCCTACCTTGCCTAAATGCACCATCTTGTTGATCTTGCCACAACTCTTTTTTCTTTATTCCTCTTTTTCTTCTTCCAATCCTAATATCAATTTTCAAATACCTCCCAACTCCCTCCACCCCACCCTCCTCACTTCCCTCCTCCATCTTCTTCCTCCCTCCCTCACACCCTCCACCCCTTCCACCATAAAAAATCCCTACAACAAAAAAAACCAAAACTAAAACCCCACACCAACACCATGACATACCTCCCTTTCCCTCCAATCCTCCTCTTTCTCAGCATAGCTGCTGAAGCCACCCTAATCAGTATCCTAATCAAGAGGCAATGCTAACATCCTAGAGAAATGTATCCATCTTCAACTCCTTCTCTCTTAGATAACAACAAACACCTACCACCCAGCATTTCAGACCACCAGACCCCCATCACAGTACCTCCTATCCTTCCCTTCCTAGAAAGAATAAAGCTAGAATTTCTGGCCTCTGGGTTTCTACCATCTACCATCCCTCTCTCTCTCTAAGGCCTTTGACACTATCTCTCTCCCTACTTCTACTACTATCTCTAAACTACCTAAACCTTATCACCCCCTTTTGCTACCTACCAGCTCCAGCTATCTAATAGGCAACAAAAGGTCAAAGAAGAACCTCCTCTCCTTCTCCTCCACCAACAACCCACCACAGTCCCACCCTCTTCTTCCTTCTTCAATATTTCATTTTTGATTTTTCCCTCACATTTTCCCTCTTGACATTATTCAAAAGATCCACCAAAAATTTGGCATGTCTAAACATATAATCGGTTCCTCCTCACAACACACAAACTTTCTCTTTCTACCACATTTCTCCCTCCCTTCTCGATGGCCCTTCTTCTAACTAACAACAAATCATCTCAAAACTCAAACCAAAACTGTCTAAAATATACAGCCAGAGACCACCAAAAAATCTAAACAATCTATCTATCACTGTCACTGTGCACAAACTCAACAAACTAGAACTTCCCAACTACTCTCTCCTACACTCACTCATACTCTATAAACTCATCATATTCAGCCATCTCTCTGTCCCTCCCTCTCCCTCACCTTTAAAAGACACACCCCACACCAATCCTGAGTTTACAGACCCCTCCACCCCAGGAGGAAACCTCCTCTCCTTCTCACCTCACTGGCACGCCCCTACTACCCTGGACTGCACAAGCAAACATAGGTTTGTAGGTACAATATTTCAAGATTACTAGTTTTGTAAATGGTTTATCTCCATAACTACATATTGATATAGAAACCTAGACTGGCTTGAGCTCCCTCAACTCCTACACCTAACCCAACTTATCTTTGCTCATAAATTTTTTTAAACCACCCTCTTAAAATTCCCTCACTTCATACACTTCTCCAACCCTACCAATCCTCCAGACCCCTTCACTCCTGCAACAAAAATCTACTCCAAGTCACCAAACCCAACAACTCTACAGGGGAAGTGCTATTTTTCTACTCCATATCCAAAATCTGGAACTCACTTCCCACTGCCATAACTCCCCTCCTCTCCAGCAGTCTCTTCAAAAATGCTCTTAAAGCACACCTAAAATCTCACTGGCTATGTCCTTGTCCATACCCCAACTAAGCCCCCTCTTCTCCTGTACCACTAATTAGATGCTAGCTCTACTATTAGCTGTCAACATTTTATCAGTATTCCATTAGTATTTCATATCCTTTAACTAGCAGATGATTGCAGTACGATGTTTACTCTTTTCTCTATGCGAAAAATTAATACTTCTAGGCAAATGTCTTGTACCTTATATTGTTATTATACTCTGACATATGACATTACCTGTCAGACTGTGTCTTTGCTATAAATACATTGTTTTTTTTCCCTCTGAAATGCTAGATTATACTCTTATATTATGTGAAATTTTGCTTGTCTGAATATATGGAGCCTTCCTTGTGATATTATACTCTGACATATAGGTCATTTCTCCTGTTGAACTGTATCTTTACTATAATTATACTGTTTATTTTTTCATCTGATATGCTAGATTGTACTCTTATATTAAGTAAATCTCATATGACTGAATATATGGAGCTTTTCTCCCTGGGCCTCCGCTAAAAATGGGCATATACCCAGTCGGACTTTCCCGGTCAACAAATGAAAAAAAAATATATATATATATATATATATATATATATATATATATATATATATATATATATATATATATATATTACATGGATCCCACTCACATTGCCGAAAGTACAGTTGTCCGAAACTGACTTTGTCAAGACCATCTCTCCAAAATTACACTTGTCCGAAACATCACTTTGCTGAAACAGAAAACAGTTGAAACACATGCACTAATTTTTCTCTAATTTTTGGAACCCCCTGATAATTGTATATACTAACTCTGAGATTGCACTACAGTGACAACAAGGGTATATTTGTTCATACATACTGTAGTGCGATCGCAAAGTGCCATTTCAGACAAGTGTAATTTCGGAGAAATGGTCTCGGCAAAGTCAGTTTCCGACAACTGTACTTTTGGCAATGAGAATCGAATCCATATTACATATATGTATATATAGCTTTTTTAAATGCTTTTATAAATTTTCATAAAACATAATCACAAGAAATGTACATACATATTTAAAAGTAAAAAAACTTAATCTTATAAATACTGAAACAAAGAAAGTAACTATTTACAAGAGTATCCATCAATCTTCTAGTCATTCCTGTTGTTGCACGTCTGTTCAATTCCAGAATGTTTTTAATTTTTGCTTGTCAAGTAGTTCTTTAAATGTTGTCCATACATTGAGGCAAGAGGTAATTCTGTTCATTACTGATCAGATTGTAACAATTTCTAAATGTTACTTCAGTTGCTAAACTTATAAATTCTTTAAATGAGGAACTAAATTAATGTTTCCAGTTCTGTCTGATCACTTTTCTGGAGATGGTCAATAGAATCTGTAATATGTTATATTTCGGTCTTTTAACACAAGTGGGAATGGGGGTATTAAAAAGAATGAATGATTTAGATAAAATAAATTTATCTCCAAAAAATGCCTGTAAAAAAAGAATTAATATTATTACAAAAAGGAATCAAGACAGGACAATCAAAGAATGTGTTAAATTCTTTCCTGCATCTCTAACAAAGTTGCTTTTTTTGTACATCAATCCAATTTTATGAGGGGGAAGAAGGACCTATGTAAAAACTTCCATGTAAACAAATGTCATCTAAGAGATGGAGTAATATGTTTAGATGATAATAGAAATATTTTTTGTCTTCAATTGGTGGACTATTTTTGATTTGGGTAAACTAATTCTAATATGCATTATTACATGTCTTAGTTTCCCTTTTTAATACTTTATACAATTTGGACAAGAAACCATATCCCAAGGAATTTTGTTGCAATAAAAATATGATACATTCAATCAATTTTGGTCATGACCCCTTAACATTGGTTGCATTGACTTAATTTTCCCTTCTGTATATATGTAGTGTACAAGATTGTATATCTAACCACATGTCTTTATCCAAATCATATTGATTCCTAATGTAATCTGAGTGCATCTTTTAGTCTTTCATGAAATGAAACAAGTACAACAGATTCTTCTGTTTAAAGGTAACCACTGTTTCTAAATTTGAAGTACAGATATTACTTTGAGTATATGCTATAGGAAACATAAGGAAAATCCATGCTTTATAAGCTAGATTTCTATATATAAAATTTCTAAAACTATTTAATATAGTCCAAATGAAGTAAGAATCATTTGTCTGGTGACTTTTCCCTATAATATAATCCTTTAATAACCAAAAATAAACTATTATTTAATATAAGATCATTATTAGTATACCTATTATAGTTAGAATGCATAAAAAGGTTTCTTAAAAATATTTCTATCTAGCTGTATAAGTGTTGTTGATCCAAAGACATATTGTTTTCATAACCAATGATAATGAATATAATTATATGCCTGGTAGTCCAGTCTCTTATATGATGGTTCAATGCATTTTTTGGTTTGTCAGGGAACCAAAGAAATCTCAAAATTGAAGTGTTATATTATTTAATACAGGTTTTCATAGGAGGCAATGTTAATGATTGAATAATATATAGGATTTGTGGCAAGATGATATCATTTTGATGATAGAGAGTCTTTCTTCCATTGTAAAGACAATTTTATTCCATTTGTCCATTAGATTCTTTATCTTATTTTTACAATTAGTATAATTATAATTTACTATATCTTTAATATTATCCATTCTGGGTATTCCCAATTAATTAATTTTCTTTTCTTTAACAATATATTTAAGGAATTATTTGGGAGTTTATTCTTATTTATGTTTATTGGTAAAGTTTTTGTTCTGTTATCATTAAAATTGAAACTAGATTTTCTTTGAAATAGTTCCTTTGCTAAAACGTTGCAGATATAGATTTATTATCACTCAATTTTAATAAGATGTC
Organism: Protopterus annectens; assembly: GCF_019279795.1. Classification (NCBI taxonomy): domain Eukaryota; kingdom Metazoa; phylum Chordata; order Ceratodontiformes; family Protopteridae; genus Protopterus; species Protopterus annectens. The sequence continues at coordinate 1,209,747,180 of NC_056725.1, forward strand.
ATCAACTGAATTTTAGAACTTGAATTCGCTGTTATTTTAATACCTTTTATATCTGTATTTGATCTAATAAAATTAGCAAAAGGTTCAATAACTTGGGTAAACAGCAGAGGTGAACACAGTGCACCCTTGTTTAATTCCTTTTAATATTTGTATAGAATAAGATGTGAAACTCTATTTTGACATATGCAAAGCAATCGGTATAGAGAAGAGTAATAAGCTGTCCAAAGTTAAAAGAAAACTTGTATTCTTCTAGAATTAGCAAAAGATATTTCCAGTTGACTGAGTCAAAAGCACTATTTAAATCAGGACTCATTAATGTTAAGTTCTTATTTGTGTTATTTGCATAGTCGATTATTGTAATTATTATTTTAATATTATCATAGGTGATTCTATTTAAAATAAACCCAGTCTGATCTTCATCAATCATAGAAGGTAGAATGTGTTTTAGTCTATTAGCATGAATTACCATGAATAGTTTATAATCTACATTTAGAAGTGAAATGGGTCTGTATGAAGAGCATTGAGTAGGATCCTTGTCGGTTTTTAAAACTGGAAAGATAAAGGTATATTTCCAAGAAGGAAGAACTTTAGTTAAGTTCTTAACTGAAGAAAAAAAACTTATATAATATGTGTAGGGCTTCTTTAGGCAACAGCTTGTAAAGTTCAGATATAATTCCATAATTACCTTCAATTTAGAAATTTGAGTTTGAAGTTCAGGCATAGAAATCGGTTTGTCAGTTAATTTCATTTGGTCATTTAACAGTCTAGTTTTTATATTTTTTCTAATAAATGTTTTGATTGTGTCCTCTGGATCTATTAGTATATATTATTTTGATTCATTTAATTGTAATAATCTCTGAATTCCTTTAGAATATTTTCTATTTCTGTTACTTTTCTTTTCTTTCAATGTGACTAGATTTTTTTTATGTGACTGGATTTACTGACTAATTTTGTTTTGGTGGCTAGATTATGCATAGGTTGGGTTGACAGAAACATTAATTATCATTAGCTTCTCAAGACTGATTTTGGTTTTATGATTTCAAATTTTCAAGTATTTGTCATTTAGCTTATTAATCTCTTCAATGTTATTATTTTTATTCTTTTGGTTTTCTAACTTCAACTTAATGTTTTCCATGTATTTCATGTAATTCTTTGTCCCATTGCTTTTTTATTTGATATCCAATTAGTGATTCTACCAAACAGATATGCTTTTAAGGGGTCCCATATAAATATTTCTGACGTATCCAGTGTATTGTTAATTTCTATAAAGGAGGACATTTCTTTAAGAAAATAGTCTTTAAATTCTTGCAAACCTGTTATATATGCTGGTATTCTTTTTTTAACATTATTGTTAGAGTTCAAAGACAATTCAAAAGTGATTAAATTATGATCTGAAAATGAGCAAGTTGCAGTGCTTTACCCAGCTTTGTCTACTAGTTCATTACAGATAAAAAAATTCTGTCTATTCTGCATTGTGTTCTATGCCTATGAGAACAATATGGAAAGATTAATTAATTTGGCTCTGAAAATTATTTTATATCTCTTAGATGAAATAATTCAGGAAATTTCATTAACTTTTTTACAGATGGCTGAATTTTGCTTTTACTATTTGTAGTAGTATCACTTGGTGATAATATACAATTAAAGTCTCCTGACTAATTAATACTGCCTTTTGCATATTGAATTACTTGCTCTAAATATTGAACACCTGTCTTGACTCCTATTCCTGGAATCCTGTACACATTAACAAGAGTGTATTTTATAGCAGCAGTGTAAAACATACTTTTATTATCTTGATATGTTCCCATAACTTCAGACATAGGTAAAGAATTCTTCCACAAAATAGCTACCCCCTTTTTTCTTATTATGTTGTGAACTAGATAGTATAGTGTAACTCTTAGCATTAAATACATTTATATCTTCTGCTAATAAGTGTGATTCCTCTAGAAGGAAAACCTGAGAATTAAACAGCTTCAGATATCTATGTAAGTTACTTGTATTGCTTCCATTGTTTAATCTATTAATATTTATAGAAATACAGTTAATAAATGTCACTTGTCCTATGGATCAGAAACATATACTTATTTCTCATAGATAATGATGCTCTATTTATAAAGAACTGCTTATTAATGCTCATACAAATAGTAAATTCTGGGAGTATATCTGGGACCAAAATCATTACATTTATGGAAAGTCATAAAAAGGCAATAAGTAAGATTGTCATAAAACAATTACTTCTAAAACTCCTCCTACCCTTCATGGATTCTAACACTCCGTGCTTGAATTGTCTAACTATCCAAGCAAACAAACTCATCCAATATACTGACAAAGACTGAGAAGAAAGATATCCACCAAACCACTCTGCCACAAATATATATAACTCTAATACCTTCTTCTTCTTCGAAGGCATGACCATTCATGCATGTCTTTCGAATGCCAACCTCGACCATGGGGAGGACATGCAGACTCCACACAGAAAGCTCTCCAGCCAAGAATTGAACGGGAAAACCTCTTGCTGTGAGGCAACAATGCTACCGCTGCACCACCACGGCTCCTATATATAACTCTAATAACAATTAGCTAAAATATAGTTATATCCCATAAGTCTTTAGTAATATAAATAAGTCAAACAGTTGTTTTATTTTTAAACCCATATACTAAGAAACAAACATTTCCTAACTGTATATATATATATATATATATATATATATATATATATATATATATATATGGATCTAGGACTGTTGAACGAAACTTCAACATCCTGAATCCACAATAACTGAACCCACTTTAACGAAAGTGCTTTCACTGAAAAAGCACTTTCGTTAAAGTGTGTTACAAAAAAAAAAACAATAAATCTACTTTTATGCAGGAGGGCAAGCCCCCATACACCCCCTCATGTGGGGGCCCCCCTACTTTAATATTCTCATTCTAAGGTCGTACTACAGTGAGGAAAAGGGAATTTTCCCTTATCTGCACTGTAGTGCGACCAGCACAACAAGCATACTTATCTGAAAGTGCTGCTTTGGTGAACATATATATATATATATATATATATATATATATATATATATATCAAATAAATTATTAAAGAACAACACAGACTATGATTTGCTATTACAAAGATAATCCCCTGCATTTTTATTTCTTTGGACCTTCGTGTGTTTCATGCTTCATGTAACATGATATTAACTTTTCATTTGCTATGCTAGCTTGTATAGCTATGTGTTGTTATAGTGAAATGTGATCTAATGCATATTCAGAAGGTTTCACCTTTTAATTAAATTATCTTTCCAAAGCTGCCTGTCAAACCAGATCTCCAAGCTTGAACAGATCTATTCTGTCAGTTTGGGTGGGAATTTCAAGTTATCTTAGGCCTTTTACCTCAAAAGTTTCACATAATCTAGTGAAAGATGAAAGCTTGAGCCTGAGAGAAGGGAGCTTTGTTTCTAAACCACACTGAAGCTCTTTGCATAAGTACAGCCCTCAAGAATAATTTTTATTACATACAGCACCAAGCTTGATCTTTCACTGATGTAGAGAGTTTTAAGGTTGTTTAATGCACTAAAATATTTTTTACCTAAACAACCATAAAAGACACTTCTTTAACAACTATATTCACCCCCACCCCCACCCCCACCTCACACTTCATTGTGTCTAGAGAAAACAATAGCTTATTTTAAAAAAACTGTATATTGTCTTTCCAGGCATCTTTAGAATGCAGTTATTAGTTTTCACAAAGCTTCCTTTTATATATTACTCTAGCAAGTATTTACTTTGGATACTATGTATTTATTTTATATTAAAGTGATGGTGATGGTATTTTGCATAATACACTACTTAAGTAACAGGTAGAAATTAACACTGTTGTTACTTTTCCCAAAAGCATCAAGAACAGAAAAATAGTACTACTCAAGCCTGTAATAGCAACTATATAAGATAAACAAATGTGAATTCAACTATGTGTCATGGTGCAGTCTTTTCTATTTCATATATAAAATATGCAGTAGCTTCTAAGCATCTAATTTCTTATAGAAACCTGCAACCTATATATTAATATAAACTGAATATTTTTGTTAAAAAATGTATAACTTTTTGTTCCAACTCACAAAAAGATTTTGTCAATTAACTGTGAAATAAATAAGTATAATGGGGGAAAAAAAAGAGTTAAATCACCTTTCATATGCAGTCTACTTGCTTGTAGTCAAGTTTCTATTTATGTTGTAATTGAGTTTGTTACCATTTCTTGCTTTATTGTTAATGCTTTGTATAAAATTAAATTTGTACTTGTTTGTAAAAAGGAAAAAACAAACATGCTTTAACATCATGTTACTTGCTTTGTAAATAAGGATTGAAGAAAGGAAAAAGGAACATTTCTTCACTGTCCCCTTATTTTGTTTTCTTTTTCTCAATTATCTTGCTGCCATTTGAATGTATATGCTTCTTTGAGGATATATTAGTCCAATCCATTTGCTCGGTTTGTTCAAGAATTTTATTTGTTTGTAGAAATGACAAATCAGGGTCAAGAACTTCAAAGAGTTTAACCCCATTTGTAAGGAAAATCATTAGTCTGTCCGGGAACAATAAATGTACTTTTATTTGCTTATTTTTAAGTTTGCTAATAAGTGGAAGGAATTGTTTTCTTTTTGCCATCATTGTTGTTGAGTAGTCATTGTCAAAATGCACAATGTTTTCATCATATGTAAGTGGGGACTTAGTGCATGCAGTTTTAAGTACCACCTCTTTGTCTTGAGATGAAATAAATTTCACCACTATAGATCTAGGAGAAGGACTAGGTTTTGCAACAGGGACCAGTGTGATCTTTCTAAACCAAAAGAGAGAGCTTCAGGGAGATCTAAAGGCTTAGAAAGCCAGCAGTTAATAAAATAAATCATATTGTTACCTTCAGTACCTTCAGGAAGTCCAAATATATAAATATTATTCCTTTGAGATCTATTTTCAAGGCCATCTACTTTAGCTGACAAGATTTTATTTTGCTACAATAAAAATCCAACGTTGTTTTCTCCTTCATTTGGCCTTCCATCCATAATATTAAGGGATTCTACAATGCCAGAGATCTGATTTTTCTATACTTGAAGAGCCTCATTAATTTGTTCTATTTCTTTGGAACAATCTTTCTTAAAATCATCAATTTTATTGCTCAGTCTGTCCATTTTTAATAATAATTCTTGAATATGAGACAAAAGTGACTGAAGCTCTTTCTTACATGAAGACTCCTGAAGTGCTGCCTTAGTGTAGCTCATTTTGCTGCTGAAACAGTGAAAGGAATTACTTTTATACAGTTTTTGACAGGAAAGTTATTAGATATTTGAATTTTTTTAAATAATCCTTTATAACACAAAGGGATATCAAAATTCACTAGTTTGAACTGTTTAGAATTATTTGAACAAAACATTTCCTGGAGAAATATATCTTTTGTAGCAGAGCAGTAAAAATGTGCTGCTGTCCTTGTCTCATGCTGGACATGTATATATAGTTTTTGAATGCCAAATTGATGGGGAGAAAATATGATCACTAAACAGATACAAATATTTACTGAAAGGTACACCAATGAGAAACATGAAAATGTGAATGAATAATCCTGAGACTAAATCATCTGCATAGTGTTAGGGTTAAAAATAAGGTTATTTTTAGTGTAGTGTTTAGGGCTGCGGTTGGGGTTAGGGTTAGTGTACATGAGTAAGGGTAGGGCAGAAGGGGCTATCCTTAACTCTAGCCCCATCTCTAACCCTAACACAAACATGATATGCACATACCACATTTGGTAGTCATTGCCCTAACCAATTAATAAATCTAACCCATTCAGTGACTCATACTCTAACCCCAACCTTATACCTTCACATATATAGAAACATTTGTTATTTACAGATGTTTCACCATTCTTGTATACTTGTGATTCACACATCAGAAATTGCTTACTTACAATTCACCCTGTTGGTAGATCATGAGTGATCTCTTAAAAGAGATATACACAAACACACATATATATATATATATATATATATATATATATATATATATATATATATATATTTGTGTGTGTGTGTATATGTGTGTGTGTGTGTGTATATATATATATATATATATATATATATATATATTTGTCCGTGTATATATATATATATATATATATATATATATATATATAGCAATCACTCATTTGACAACCACGTGGCCAAAGTGGTTAGAAAAACATTTTATATAGCCCACCTAATCATGAAGGGATTCACATCTAGATCATCTTTACTCATCCCTCATCAGGCCCATATTGAGTACAATGCCCTTTGGGATGTACCTTACCAGACAACTGCAGCAACTGGAAAGACCCCAAAAGTACCTCACCAAGAGGATCAAAGGGCTCAAACAGATGCCATATGCTGCAGCTCTACTCAGTGGCATACCGCCTGTTCAGAGGCGATCTGTGGAATTAATGGACATGCTGCACCTCAGAAAATCCAAATCCCATCGAGCTAGGGCGAGAGACTTAAACCTCAGCACTGAAATAAATAGGACATGCTGGAGGGACACATTCATAACTTCACTCTGGAATAAAATCCCAGTCCAGGTTAGGCAGAGTCCCTCACTGACTCTCTTCAAGAGGAATCTTGATGAGTGGATTGTCACTGTTAGACAGAGGCGGCATAGCAAAATAAATTTAAAATGGGTGGTGAAAGCCAAACACATTCTGGCTAGGCTTATAAATGCCCTAGGGCAGATAGCCTAGTATGAACCTATGAACCTATATATATATATATATATATATATATATATATATATATATATATACACATATATACAGTTTGTGTGTGTGTGTGTGTGTGTGTGTGTGTGTGTGTGTATAAAACTGTATATTATTGCACTACAATAGTACAACCTCAGTGTTAAAAAAGTAGAGGGTACATAGCGGATGCAACAGAGCAAACTTTCTGCATAACAGTTCATATGTGTAATGTGTGTTGTTTTATTGTTTTGTCCTTTGTTCTAGTGTTCTTTTAATTTGCAGTTTCTTTTTGCCTTCTATGCTTTGGTGTTTCATGTCTTCTGGTTTGTTTTGTTCAAGAACTTATATTTTGCAGAAAGCTGATTTGATAATATAAGGGAGGAACCTTTACTTTGTAGACATAGGATCCAAACCACAGTGGGTATTTTGTCAGCCTGGTACAACCTCACAAGATCCTTAACATCTATAATCTATATCAGTCTAGTGGCTTCTTCCAGTTCAAACATCTCATATTGATTATCACTTTGTAAATAGATTTCACTCATGATGGAAAATAACTTATATGAAACCAATAATTCGCTTTTCACCATTCTTCTATAGCTAAAACTCATCTACTCTAGATAAGATGGACTACGTTGTCTCTTTTCAGTGAAGAAGAAGAACTAAGCAGATGTGTTACCTGCAATGGAGAGTTCTGTAGTCAGGAACTATGTTTTCATAAGGGTAGTATTGAAACAGTGCCAAGTATAAAGCCAAATTAATTCCAGCATCTGTCTTTCTGTCTAGAGACAACAGTTAAAAATTGTACCATTCTCAGACCTACTCCATTCAGTTCCCCTTAGCACAATGTTGTACCAGAGTGGTGCTGTAACGAAGAAGGGGGAGATCATGTATGCAGACATAGAAGCTATTACAAGGTCTCCAGCACACCATTGTTATATGCTGTGACCATATTATCCATGCCAAAACAAATCCTGAGGTGAAAAGGAAATATCATCTAAGCAGTAAGCTCAGCATCTCTTAACTGATAGTACAGGATCATTTGGTATGCAGGCAGGCCAGTCTAGGTATGACCCAAACCCAATCGCATTGATTTATTACTCAGAAGACTTGAAAGGTCCGAACAGCATCACTGGTGAACATCCCCATTTGAGCAACTAGACTGAATGAATGATATCTGGGTTGGGAAAAAGAAGATATCACCTGAGTGTCTTCCATATTTGTGGTTTCCTTGAAGAATTCTCTCTAGATATGTGTCAATACATCTTCAGAGTGGCTTCTAACAGCCACTGAACCCAGATAGTAAAGTCTTCCAAATAAGTCAGCTTGGGAAGTCACTAAGTTGAATCAACGAGGGAACATGTGAATTCTGTTAGAATTCTTCAGCGTTATCTATTGGCCAGTAAGCAATAGGAATTCTGTTCTGTGCTCAGGATATAGTCTAACAATCATCTGTCATTGTCAAATGTTGGATAGCACATGCACAGAACTGTACCCTGCCTTTACTAAACAACACACTTAGTACCACAGTGGCAGGAATGCAAACACGTGAATCAAAACAGGCAAAAAAATCTACTACTTAAAAGCATTGTGTAACATAACATTTTGACTAAACTCTAAGATTATTGTCTTAGTCTGTACTTGCAGCTACCTCATTTATTTAGATTTTATAGACCACAGCTTTGACTGTTGCTTCTGAAGATAAGCTCCAGTGTGTGCCAATAAATGGCATTCACAAATGCTTGTTATACAGAGTAACAACCTGCAATGACATCTATGTTGTGGAGAAATGCATAGGGCAGGATAATTGAAATAGCTGCTTTCTAAACAAGGAGCTGTTCATACAGTCCTGGCTGTTATGAAGGGATACCATTCATGCAAATTAAAAATAACTAAGACCACTAAATGCAGAAAATGATATTTTTGTTCCTTGAATGATAAACAATGGACAAAAATGTATATGAGGGTTTATCATTATATCTTGCAATGTAATTGCTACCTAATTTTCTAAATGTTGATCAGAATATAACTTGGCTGGTCTTTTTGGTTTGCCTCGACAAAGAAGTATTTGTGTTTTGGTCCAGTCTTGTTAGGAAATCATGTAATCACTGATCATCCCAGTGCTCATTTGTCAGCTATTAAATGCACTAAAGCATCTACTGCAGAGTGATGTAACCCAGCAGTGTGGGTAGTGAGAGTACAGATGGTTGGCAGGTCCAAATTGTCCACCCAATCTACTGTTTGAATTACAGTTTTATATTCTTTTCCTTTTGTTTATTTATTTATTTAATTTTTGCTGCACTAGATCTGGCTAATCAGTCCATTTGCTTCACCTGTGACTAAGAGACAGGCTTATGAGCAGTATCCTAGTGGCCTTTTTTGTTCTTAGCCCAGGATGCTTTATCAGCTCATCAGGTTCTACAGGAGGTATGAGGTGAGCGTAATCGAGTGGGCCAGGCATCATGTTCCAGTGAACTTCTTCTCCCTACCTAACCCCTTTCCTCAGGTATCCTGCTTGACTTCCAATGGCTGCCTTAATCAACAGAGAAGATAGGTAGACATCCCCACTTGTCTTTTTCCTCCTTGAGCAGTGAATGCAATGCAAGCAACATAAGCCAGTCCCGCCTCTTCTGTGAGTGATCATCTAATGGATCAACAGCAGGTGTTGCCATTGTGGCAAGCCTAGCCACACACCTGTTCCCAGAATGTCAAACTGGCGGCTGTTCAACCTCAAACCCCTTCCCCCAAGCCCCTAGGTGATCATGCTGCTGATCAAACACATATCACCTAGGTCGTATTTGGATCTTTATCCCTTTATACCATGGGGCCAGTCTTTTGAGAAAATATTTTGCAGGTCAGTAATTGTATTCTAAAACTGCTGTAGGGATTGCCTTTAGATGTGACTAAACCTTTGTGCTGAAGTTGGTGAGTAAAAAATATTTTCTGAAAAAAAGTGGCACTTTTTAGAACACCTAGAACTGCAGTGGCATCTGTAAAACAGAAAAAGAAATAAAGGAAACAGCAACTTCATGAAAAAGCAAGCAATGTGAGAGGATATCATATGGGCAGAATAAAAGTAGCAAAGCTCAACAGGCTGCTATAAGTTTAAGTTATATGATTTGACATAATGTTTCATTTAAATGGTCTGTTACAAAACATATTACTCACCAACCAATGATCAGACTTATAAGAATAAAAAGATCCGTGACTCGATAAAACCACAACTTTATTTTAAATGTAGAATCACTGAATTAGCTCTTTCACCCATAACACTGGGCTTCTTCACAATCAGTTACACTCAAAAAAAATCAGGACTTTTATAGTCCTAAACAGGCAATCAGCCAATATAGAAAACATCCATTAAAATTAATTATCCAATTAAACCATTTAACCCAGCCCCTGCTGCACAAGAAATACTATGATAAAACCACATCTTAAAACAGAAAAAATGGTTGTTAATAAACTGTTTCATGTAAACCCCTTTGGTGAGTACTTTGTCCAAGGAAAGATAAACATATAATCATCTGTTAAATAAACTGGGATTTATGTTTCAAAACACTTGCAATAGAAATGTTTTCATTAATGCCTGGTGTTTTTGTTGCATCCAGGCACAATTGCCATAGACATTCTCTCATCTCTAGTAAGGTTTTAACATCACCTCCCATGTCTTTTTGGTCACCCTGTCAATGACAAAAAATATAAACTTTTTGTAGTTGCCACATGTTTTACTGTGGTTAAATAAAACACTTGTAGGCTTCTTGTTTTTTATGTCTGTCTTGTGTTCCAAAATACATAGTCTTAATTTACGTGTGGACATTCCTACGTAAAATGCCGGACATGATAGACAGGCGGCTACATATACTACCATGTCAGTATTGCAATTACAGTACTCTGGGCAGTTTAGTGCTCTTTTGTAACTGTCTATGTGTACATAAGGTCCATCATTAATAAACTTGCAAATACTGCACATGCCACACTTACCCATCCATGAGATGTTACTATTACTTGTCCCTACACCTCTTTCCAACAGCTCTTTCAAGTTGGAACCCCTACTGTTAATGAATCTCGGGCTTGGACCCAAGACTTCTTTTAAGTCTGAAGGAAAACACTGTCCCATACTGTCTGGATAATGTTATTAATTTTCATACCTGAATCGTTATACTCCAGCACCATTGACATGGAGTTGTTAGTAATAAATGTATTAATCTCAATGGTATAAGAAGAATCAACACTTCTAATTGAATCCAAGAGAATAGGTCTAAAATTACTGCTTCTTCTCATTTCGACATCCTTCCTTAACTTAGTCGGTAAATCCATTGGATACCCTCTATTTGTGAACATGTCAATAAGCTTCAGCTGTTCAAATTTAAAACAGTCATCCTGACTAATAAGCCTTGACAATCAAACCATTTGACCCTTCATCACATTTTTCTTTTGAAACTGAGGGTGGTAACTCTCAAAATGTAGAAACAAGTTGCTGTATGTTTTTTTTACGGTAAATGTTCGAATGTATATGGCCATTCTCTTTGTACAAAAGAATATCTAACAATTCAATCCTATCTCTGTCCATATGACTTGTAAATTTTAAAAAAGTGGTCGTGTTACTCAAATAACCAATAAAATCTTCCAACTCTTGTTTTGAGCCCTTCCACAAAATCAGTATGTCATCCAGGTACCTTAACTATGTCATGATCTTTGACATATAGACAGAATTAAACACATGTTGCTGTTCCCATTCTGCCAACACAAGGTTAGCATAGATGGGTGCACATCTGGCACCCATCACAACCCCGTTCATCTGCTTATAGTATTCCCCATCAAACGAGATAAAATTATTGGATAATACCAATTCTAACAAATAGAAATTCAAGTAGAAGTGTTGGTTCATCTAATACCATTGAGATTAATACACTTACTACTATCAACTCTATGGCAATGGTGCTGGAGTATAATGATTCAGGTATGAAAATTAAGAACATTATCCAGACAGTATGGGACAGTGTATTTCCTTCAGACTTAAAAGAAGTATTGGGTCCAAGCCCGAGATTCGTTAAAAGTAGGGGATCCAACTTGAAAGAGCTGTTGGAAAGAGGTGTAGGGGCAACTAATAGTAACATCTCATGGATGGGTAAGTGTGGCATGTGCAGCATTTGCAAGTTTATTAATGATGGACCTTATGTACACATAGACAGTTACAAAAGAACACTAAACTGCCCAGAGTACCATAATTGCAATACTAACATGGTAGTATATGTAGCCATCTGTCTATCATGTACGGCATTTTACGTAGGAATGACCATACGTAAATTAAATTAAGGCTACGTATTTTGGAACACAACAGAGACATAAAAAACAAGAAGCTTACAAGTGCTTTATTTAACCACAGTAAGACATGTGGCAACTACAAAAAGTTTATATTTTTTGTCATTGAAAGGGTGCCCAAAAAAGACATGGGAGGTGATGTTAAAACCTTACTAGAAATGAGAGTGTCTATGGCAGTTGCGCTTGGATGCAGCAAAAACACCAGGCATTAATGAAAACATTTCTATTGCAAGTATTTTGAAACGTAAATCCCAGTTTATTTAACAGATGATTATATGTTTATCTTTCCTTGGACAAACTACTCACCAAAGGGGTTTACATAAAACAGTTTATTAACAAACATTTTTTCTGTTTTAAGATGTGGTTTTATCATAGTAAAACCAACTAGGAACCAACATTTTTATATATTATACCTTGTATGGATTTTAATATATTTATATTTATATATATATTTTTTAAGTGAGTTTATTTGTTTTTTAGGAATTAGGATTGATTGATTAATTGATTTGTACTGGGGGTGTGGTTATGTAACCATATATAAAGTGTGGTTTTGATGTGTTTTAGTATTCTGAAGAAGTCTTATTGTGAAGATGAAACCTAGGTCAATTCAGTTTTATCTTTCTGTGCTCAAATAAATTCCTTGTTGGCTTTGGACTACGTTTTCTTCTGGGTTTTATCATAGTATTCCTTGCGCTGTCTTTTTCCTTTGCAGCAGGGGCTGGGTTAAATGGTTTAATTGGATAATTGGATAAATAATTAGCATTGGGCAGCGCCGCTTAATTGGTTTTAAACCATTCTCAGCTCCACAAAGTCTGCTCTTCACTTTTTCCCTTAGAACTGATCTAGTTCTCATAATAAACACCCTATTCCCACTCTAAAGCCTGGCACTTGCTCACTAAAGCAATTATATAAGTCAGCACTAAAAAATTAAAAGCACTACACCCTCACAAGCTCCCCTTGAGTACTTTGTTCCCTACTGGCCCTTTTTTTTCAATTATAAAGGAATTCCCAATACTATTCTAGCATGTTCAAAGGTCAGTTGTCAATCTCCTCTCCGGTCCAGCTGGTTAATCTGGGAATCTTGAGGCAATGTTTCAACTGCCTCATGTATACAGACAACCCTCTCCTCCTCCCAACAAATTCCAACACATGTGAGAGATGCAACCATATAGCCAAACTGGAGGCTAAGCTCTCTCAACTCAGTACTGGAGTAACCAGTCAGGAGGAGAAGGAAACCGCACTCACTACAATTCCAGTCTCACATAGACCTACCACGACAGCAAACCAAACACATAAACACACAAAAACATACTCGGAGGCTCTAAATAAAAATCTACCTAAGCAGCAGAGACCTCCAAAGCAGACACCCAAGTAACCGCTACCCCAAAACAAAACACGTGCAACACATAGCTCAGAAAACCAGTGTGCCGAACAGTCACAGCCCTTAAGGCTAAACAACACACCTGATACACTTGTAATAGGTGACTCTATCGTCAGGCACACTGACGTCCCACTCACCAGGCTGAACAAGGAGAAGGTCACGGTGAGCTGCCTGTTGGGCGCTAGGATCCGTCACATAACACAAGCACTCAGGTCACTCCAAGGCAAGTACAAATATGACTCAGTCATTGTCCATGCTGATGTGAATGACCTGAGACGTACCTCCCTGGACTACATGAAAAGAGACATAGAGGAGCTCTCTGAGCATGTAGCCCAGGCCGGTATGACCCTAACCTTGAGTAGCATCTTACCCTCACCAAGAATGATGCCACAATATGAAGACAAGATGATCGATTTCAACAATTGGCTTAAGTATTGGTGTCATTCAAAGGGGATCCAATGCCTGTCTGCCTGGGATGACATGCTCGACAAGCCACGATGCTTCGCTAGGGACGGCTTGCACCTGTCACCCTTGGGCTTTCAGATATTGACAAAGGCTCTTGCCACCCCCATAGTGCCTTTTTAGGCAAGGCTCAAAAGACAAACCCACCTCCATAGGTATCACAAGGGATAAGAAGCTAAGAGTAATGCTACTCAACGCCAGAAGTCAAAGCCTCAAGATGCACGCACTCAAAACTCTCCTTAGCATGGAGAACATCGATATCTGTGCAGTAACAGAAACCTGGTTCAAGGCTCCCGAGAGCACCCCAGCACTACCAGGTTATACCTCATACCATGTTTTTCGGCCCCAAAACTTGGACCGAACCACAAAAGGAGGGGAGTATCAATATTCGTCAAAGATACCCACACCTCCAGGTTGGTGGCACAGCACAAAGCATCAGAGACTATCCATGTGCAACTAACAGTGGGTAAAACTGCCTTCCAGTTTATAACCTGCTACAGACCACCCTCCCAAACCCAGGAACCCCACTCGGCCTTCCTGAGAACACTGGAAAATACGAAGGTCTCTCCAAACACCATTATATTGGGTGACTTCAACTACCCTAACATAGACTGGGAGCATTACTCTAGCTCCAACACCCTAGCCCAAAGGTTCCTAGAATTTATAAACTCAAATGCTATGGAACAACTTGTTGCCATTCCCACAAGAGGGGAAAACATTTTGGATATGGGGACTCTATGCTCCAGACCAGAAGTGTATCCCTTACTGGTAAGATCAGACCATAAACTAATCTCACTAGATATTCACATCCCGATCCCAGCCCCTGCCCAGAAAACCACAGTGAAAAACTTCTCTAAAGCAAATTTCACACTCCTCAAAACCGAGGTGGAATCCTTCAAAGCCCCCGGGCCTGTGGAAAATACAGCCCAGACCGCAGAATCCTTTATAAACGCATTCTATGAACACTTTCAGGAATGCATGGATCATGCAATCCCAAATAAAACCAAGACCCAATCCTCCAAAGTTAGGCGTCCTGTCTGGTGGACCCCAGCCATAAACAAACTATACAATAGAAGGAGGAAGCTACTACATGATAGAGCAAAATTCCAAAAAGGGAAGGCATCTCTGATCAGTATTAGCAAAAAACTACTGGCACTCATAAAATCGTCTAAGGCCAGTTTTGAGAGAAACATTGCACAGGACACTAAGGATAATCACAAGGCTTTCTTTAGTTATGTTAGGAACCTGGGTGGGAATTCCCAGATATACTCAGAATTAGTCCAAAATGACAAAAAATACACCGAACCCACAGACATTGCCAACATCCTAGCTGACAGGTTCAGTGCAAACTTCTCCCTCCCTTCCCCACCAAAAGGGCAAATATCTATCCCAGCAGAGTGCTGCCCCCCTGACATCTCAGATGCTCAGGTAAGAGCCGCCCTCTCCAAAGCAAAAAAACACAGCATCAATGGGACCAGGTGGTGTCCAGGGCTGCGTCCTACATGAACTCCAAGAAGAACTAAACCCAAACATAAAACTACTTTTCAATCTCAGCCTTACTACAGGATATGTACCCAAACAGTGGCATACAGCAACAGTGGTCCCTCTCCACAAAGGTGGTGCCTCAGTGGATCCTGGAAACTATCGCCCCATAAGCCTGACTAGCTTGGTCTGCAAAGCTATGGAAAGGATCATCATGGACCTCATAAATAAAGATATTGGGGACCTACAGACACTGGATCCTACCCAGTTCAGCTTTGTTAAGGGCAGATCCTGCCTCTTAAACCTGGTTGATTTTTTTCAAACAGTCACCAAGGCCATTGACGAGGGGAAGGTGGTCCACACAGCCTACCTGGACCTTGCAAAAGCCTTCGATACAATACCCCACTTGGGCATTATAGATAAGCTCACCAGCTTAAATATAAATCCCTATGTCACTAGATGGGTTGCAAACTGGCTCAAGGACAGAACCCACATAGTTAGAATTGCTGGAGCCATGTCAGACTCCAAACCAGTTACAAGTGGCATCCCACAAGGCTCAGTCCTGGGACCTCTCTTGTTCGGTATATATTTCTCGGAGGTACAGGCTAACACGGAAGGACTGTGGCTGACCAAGTTCGCAGATGACTGCAAACTGGGTGCCATAATCAACACTCCAGCTGACACAAGCATCCTACAAAAGGGCCTCATAGAAACAGACAACTGGTGCAAGAGCCATGGCCTCAAGCTAAACGCCAAAAATTGTATAGTCATCCCCTTTGGCAAAAACAAAGTGCACACAAATTACCACATAGGTGGTAATCCATTAAGTACGGAAGAAGTAATTAGGGACCTGGGGACCCAAGTTGATAGCAATCTCTAATTTGACAATCACGTGGCCAAAGTGGTTAGAAAAACATTTTATATAGCCCACCTAATCATGAAGAGATTCACATCTAGATCAGGGGAGGTCATCGTGCCTCTTTACTCATCCCTCATCAGGCCCATAATTGAGTACAATGCCCCTTTTGGGATGTACCTTACCAGACACCTGCAGCAACTGGAAAGACCCCAAAAGTACCTCACCAAGAGGGTCAAAGGCCTCAAACAGATGCCATATGCTGCCCGGTTAAAGAAACTCCAGCTCTACTCAGTGGCATACCGCCTGCTCAGAGGCGATCTGTGCCTGATGTATAAAGCCATGTCCAACCCAGAATTAATGGACATGCTGCACCTCAGAAAATCCAAATCCCATCGAGATATGCGCTCGATAGACTTGAACCTCAGCACTGAAATAAATAGGACATGCTGGAGGGACAGATTCATAACCCAGAGGCTCCCTTCACTCTGGAATAAAATCCCATTCCAGGTTAGGCAGAATCCCTCATTGACTCTCTTCAAGAGGAATCTTGATGAGTGGATGTGAGATAGTAGGTTTACCCCGGGTATCACTTCTGTGTCACTGTTAGACAGAGGCACAGTATACTAACCTTGAAAAAGGGCATAGCAAAATAAATTTAAAATGGGTGGCGAAAGCCAAACACACTCTGGCTAGACTTAGAAATGCCCTAGGGCAGATAGCCTAGTATGAACCTATGAACCTATGAACCTATAATGGATGTTTTTTATATTTGCTGATTGCCTGTTTAGGACTATAAAAGTCCTGATTTTTTTTGAGTGTAACTGACTCTGAAAAAGCCCAGTGTTATGGGTGAAACTGCTAAGTCAGTAATTCTACATTTACAATAAAGCTGTGGTTTTATCGAGTCACGGATCTTTTTATTCTTACTAGTGTTCATTCAACTTGGTGGTCTGGTTTTATTGATTCAGTGATCAGACTTATGTCTGCAATACACAAGGCATTTTGTAGGTTCATAGGTGTGTTCTAGTGTTCTAGGCTAATGGCCCTGGGGCTTTTACAAGCCTAGCCCATAGGATTACCCTGGAATTTTGCCACCCGACCTTAGTTCCCAGTGTGTCTGTCAAGTAAAGCCACTGGAGTGATCACTGTGGTGAATTTTCTATTTTCCATCCACTCATCAAGATTTCTCTTGAAGAGAGGCCAGTGAGGTGCTATGCCTGACATGTATGGGAAGTCTATTCCATAGCATGGGCAGTCTCTGGGTTATGAACCTGTCCCTCCAGCATGTTTTGCTGATTGTGGTATTGAGGTTGAGGTCTCTGGAGCATGTGGTGCAGAGGGACTGGGATTTCTTTAGAAGTAGCATTTCTAACAGATCTGGGTCAGACATGGCTTTGTAAGTCAAGCAGAGATCACCTGTAAGTAGGCAATATAAGGCAGAGAATAGCTGGAGTTTTTTTAGTCTGTCCATATAGGGCTAATGTTTAAGGCCTAGGATTCTCTTTGTGAGGTACTTTTCCACCCTCTCCAGTTGTTGCAGGTGTTTAGTGAGGTACATGCCAAATGGGGCATTGTACTCAATGACTGGCCTAATGAGGGAAGAGTAGAAGGAGGCAATGACCTCTTTCTTCCTGGATGCAAAACCCTTAGTAATGAGATGTGCCACACAGAAGGACTTTCTGACCACAGTGGAAATGTGGTGGTCAAAAGAGAGGTTGCTGTCAACCTGTGTTCCCAGATCTCTTATAACTCATTCTGTATTCAGTGGACTACCATCAATCTGGTAATTCATGGGAACCGGGTTTTTCCCAAAGGGGATGATGACACATTTTTTAGCATTGAACTTAAGGCCATGGTTCTGATACCAGTCACTGGTCTCAGTGAGGCTTTTCTGTAGGATGTCAACATCACCTGGGGAGTTAATAATAGCTCCCAACTTACAATCGTCTGTGAACTTTGTCAGCCAGAGTCCCTTCATGTTGGCCTGGACTTCAGAGAAGTAGATACCAAACAGGAGAGGAGCCAGGACTGAACCCTGTGGGACTCCACTCATGACGTGTAGGCAGTCTGACTTGGACTCAGCTACTTTCACACTGTGAGTTCTACCTGTGAGTCAGTTTGCAACCCACCTAGTAATATAGGGGTTGATGCCTAGCTTAGTGAGTTTTTCTTATGATTCCTGAGTGGGGAAGGGTATCAAAGGCCTTGGCCAGATCAAGGTAGGCTGTAGGAACCACCTTGCCATCATCCACAGCTCTGGTGACTGACTCAAAGAAGTCAACCAAGTTGTGCAGGCATGATTTACCCTTCACAAAACCAAACTGTGTGGGATCCAGAGTTTGGAGATTCCCTATATCCTTGTTTATTAGGTCCTTGATGATGCGTTCCATAGCTTTGCATATCAGACTCATCAGGCTAATGGGGCGATAGTTCCCAGGGTCTGTAGTCACTCCTTTGTGAAGAGGGATGACTATAGCAGTGCACCATTTGGTAGGGAACAAAGCCTGAGGTGAGGCTGTGATTGATCAGGGCACACAGGTGAGGTGCCAGTTCACTCTGTAGTTCATGTAGAACACAGCCAGGGATATTGTCAGGTCCCATAGAAGCTATTTTCTTGGCCTTGGACAGAGCTGTTTTAACCTGTGCAGCAGTAATACTGGTTGCTGGCAATCTACTGGTATTCTGACTGGTCTATTGGGGAGGAGAGAGGGGTAAAGTTGGCACTGAATCTGTTGGCCAGTATATTCGCAATATCTGTTGGCTCGGTATAGGAGGTACCATTGTGCAGTAGCTCAGAGCAAATCTGGGTATTGCCATGGAGATTCTTTACATAACTATAGAAGGCCTTGTTGTTTTCTTTACTATCTGCTGCAATTCATTTTATTTTATTTTTTATTCTACATTTGTTAACTGCGATGGTCCAACTGGATGAGGTCCTTTTATAGTGGAGGCCTGGGTAGAAAAGCTCCACTTAATTAATACAACAGACAATGATAATAATACATAATGTAAAGTAAAGACTTTGTTACTAAGCAGTATTTTGTACATAATGGAACAGAATGCAAAGAAAGATCATATCAGCAATATATACAAGTTATTCATCAAAATATAGACAGAGATCACAACAACATTTCCAAATGTCAAGGGATACCATTTGTTACTTCCATTTTTACCAAGGGTCTGATAATTGGAGAGAAGAGAGAGAGATGGTGGGTAGCATACACTAGGATTAAGTAACACATAGACATAACCAAGAGCTAATAAGATGAGCCTTAAGGGAGTTTTTGAATTGTTTGGTATTAGATGCATAAGTCACCGAGGGAGGGAGATTATTCCAACTTTTTGCTATACTGTGAGAAAATAGAGCTTTACCTGCTGTGTTGTTGGCTGTGGAGATAGAGAGGAGTGGTTTGTGGGCAGAGCGGAGTGGTCGATTTGGAATGTAGATAGTCAGTAGTTCCCTAAGGGCTGGAGTTTTTTCAGGATATTTTAGGTTGTTATAAGCTATGACTAGTTGGTGGTACGTTAATAACTGTGGGAGCTCAAGCCACTGAAGTTGCCTAAGAGGTATACAATGGTCTGTTCTAAAGAGGGAATTTTTTGCAAACTTGGCGATTTTGTTATAACACAACTCAAGTTTCTCCAGGTCAGATTTTCTTACATAGGTGAGAATAGGTGCTGTATACATGAGTGTGGAAAGAAGGCGGGTTTGAGCTAGGGTGACCCCAGCCTGATCTGATAGAAAGTCTTTTTGTCTGTATAAGGACCCCATTTTTTGTGTACCTTTTTAATAGTTTGAGAGATATGGATGTCAAAGTGTAGGTTGTTATCTATTTCCCTGCCAAGCAGCTTGGTGTGGAGAGAGAGTGAAATGACAGTTCCATTATTGGAGGAGATAGAGAAGGAGAGTGGAGTGGTTTTTGATTTGTTTGGGGTAAATAGAAGTAGTTTTGTTTTGTTGGGATTTAAGATAAGTTGAATATCTGTGATCCACCTTTCTACTGAGGTAAAAGATTCCTGGGCGAGTTGCTGTAGGGTGGTGGGATTTGGGGTGGAGCAGATCAGGGTGGAATTGTCTGCATACTGTATGAGCGAAGCCTGTAGGGTAGAGGTATGTAGATTATTGGTAAATATAGAAAAGAGGAGTGGACCGAGTATGGAACCTTGAGGTTGAGGCTGCTAAGGGAGTTTTTCCAGTCTTGAGACTTCACCTTATTCTGCATCAGTTTCCTCCTTCTGTTGTAGAGTTTGTTTATGGCAGGGGACCATCAGATTGGCTTCCTTTTTTTGGAGGTGCGCATCTTGGTTCTGTTGGGTATGGTGAGATCCATGCATTTGTGTACGTGTTCGAACAGTGCATTGGTGTATGATTCGGCGGTCATGCAACTGACCTCCATTTGCATGGGTGCCATGAAATTAGCCACCTCTGTTTTTAGGAGCCCAAAGTTAGCTTTGGAGAAGTTTTTCATAGTGGTTACCTTTGTGTGTGTGTGTGTGTGTGGGGGGGGGGTGGATTTCCAAGGTGATTAGTTTGTGGTTGGATCTAACCAGGGAGGAACTGATTATTGGTGTAGAGCAACTGTTGCCCATGTTAGTAATAACCAAGTCAAGGATGTTGCTTCCTCTAGTGGGGCTCAGAATGAGCTGGTCCAGGGCATTGGAATTAATGAATTCCAGGAAACGTTGGACAAGTGTATTGGTACATGAGTAGTTTTCCCAGTTAATGGAGGAGTAGTTGAAGTCACCCAGTATGAGACTGTTAGGCTGGACCCTAATATTCTCCAGGGTGCTTAGGAACATGGAGTGTGAGTCTTGGGGCATGGTTGGGGCCCTATAGCAGGCTATGACCTGAATTGCTGTCTTACCCAATGTTAGCTGCACCTGAAGTATTTCAGATGAGTTATGTTGGGCTACTAGTCTGGAGGTGTGTACATCCTTTATAAATATGGAAACACCACTGTCTTTGGAGCTTTGGTCCAAGTTCTGGGGCCGAAAGGTGTGGAATGAGTTATAGCCTGGTAGTGCAGGGGTGCTTTCTGCTGCCTTGAGCCAGGTCTCTGCTATGGCACAAATGTCAGCATTCTCCATTATAAGGAGTGCTTTGAGTGAGTGCATTTTGAGATTTAGACTTCTAGCATTGAGCAGCATGACCCTCGGATTGTATTTGTTTGTAGCTGGTAATTTGGTCTTTGGAACACCACCTAAAAAAGGCACTATAGGGGTGGCAAGACCCTTGGCCAGTATTCAAAAGCCCAGGGGTGACAGGTGCAGTCTATCTCTGGCAAAGCGTCGAGGTCTGTCAATCATGTCATCCCAGGCAGACAGATACTGGACACCAGAAACTCAGTAAATTGTTGAAATCAATCATTTTCTGCTTGTACTGTGGTATCATTCTGGGTGATGGTAGGGTGATGCTCAGGGCTAGGGTCATACCCACCTGGGCTATGTAATCTGAGAGCTCCTCCATGTCTCTTTTCATGTAGTCCAGGGAGGTATGTCTCAGGTCATTCACAACCACATGTACAATGACAGAGTCATATTTGTACCTGTTGTTGAGGGACCTGAGTGCATGCATTATGTGGAGGATACTGGTGCCTGACAGGCACCTGACTGTTACTTTCTCCTTATTCAACCTTGTGAGTGGGACATCAGCATCCCTCACTATCGAATCACCTATGACTAGTGTGTTGGGCATGCTGTTTTGCCTTACAGGCTATGGTTCAGTGGCACGCTGTTTAGGAGAGTTATGTGTCCCGTGATTAGTGTTGTGTTGTGGTGATTAAGTGCATTTCTGTCTTGGAGGACTCTGCTGTCTGGGTAGATTTTTATTGAGAGCCTCCATGAAGGTGGGTGTGTGGTTTGTATTCTTTTGTGAAGGCAGTGCTGGTGTGTGTTCTGGAGGGCTATGGGTTCCATGTGGTGTGGTGCAAGTGTTGACCTTCTCCTCTTGACCAGCTATTCCGGTCTTGGCTGGAGAGTGCGTGGCTTCCAATTTGGATATATAAGTGCATCTCTTGCAAGTCTGAGTGTTGGGACGTAAGAGGAGAGGGTTGTCAGTGTACATGAGGCAGTTGCTACATTGCCTCAGGATGCCCAAGTTCACCAGGTAATAGGAGAATGCACAACAAACTGGCCTTTAGACATGCCTGGAGGGGTGGGCATTAATAATAAGTACTGGAGCGGTTTCCTTGTAGAACGTTTAGCGCTGGTAGCACTTTGTGTGCTACAATAATTGCTACAAGAAGTCTGGTAAAGTGCTAAACCAACAAGCTATTAAATGTGCAGGAGAGACGAGAATGAGCAGATAAAAGCAGACAGCTTCCTTCCAGTAGCCTGCCTACCTCCAAGGTAAACAACTTTTAGGAAATGTTAACATCTGTAACATACTATCAAGTTAGCACAGACTTGAAATTGCTAGGAGACTAAAATAAACCAAGCATTGTCAACTTTCCATTCTCCCCCAACTTTTTTTTTTTCAGCAGAACTCCTTCTTGCCCTAAATATGGCTAAGAAATAGCTCTTTTTAGTTCTTACTCAACTCAAACTGCAAAGTTGTCACTGATTCTCCATTAAGGGTCTATATCAGTTCACTGAAATGGCTGAAGTTCGAACACCATATTTTCGAACATCTAACCACGAAGTACAAAAACATCGAAGTCTTAGAACAGCGATTTTTTCCCAGGGAAAAAAATCGGTATTCTAAGAAACACACACACAACACAAGCACACCAAAAAAACAGCAATCCATACACAAACACTTAAAATCCTACATCTAAATCTACACTAAACTGTACATACACTACTATCTATCCACTTACCTTAACCCAAACCCTAACCCTAAAGTCCGTCACTATCGCACACTCACCTGACCTGCGCTCTAACCCTAACTCACCTATCCCACCCTAACCCTAAAGTCTGTCACTATCGCACACAACCTCACCCGTGCCCTAACCCTAACTCACCTAACCCATGCTCTAACCCTAACATCCACACAATCGCACACTTACCTGAACCCGACCCGTAACTTCCCACCACAGTCTTGATAATCACGAAGCCACAGAATTGGCCCACCGAATTCTTTCCCTGGGAAGGAATTCAGTGTTCTGCGGCTTCACGATTATCAGTGTTCGAACTTCACATTTCAAAACATCTGGTGTTCGATCGTCAGCCGTTTTGATGGACTAATATAGACCCTCCATTAAAATAGCCTAACAGTGAAAACATGAGATGTCCTATGGTAGGGTGATCTGAAGTATATGCTTGGTTGTCTTTATTAATCAGCATGGTTTTTATAATATTATTTGTACACACACACACACACACACACACACACACACACACACACACACACACACACACACACACACACACACACAGTGACACTCACAAAAGAGCCATTACAGTCATACCTCTCAATATCAGAGCAAGAAATCTGGACAAAGCCATAAATAAAAGTCAAACAAAAGCCCAAAAATAGGGGCAATTTTTTTAAAATATTGCTCTTGCAAACTTAGAAAGTTGATAGAATAACAGGTTTTGTATTAGCATAAATTTCCTGAAGGGTATGAAATTTGAAACTGGAATGTCTGTCATTATTTTCCAACTTCAGTCTTTAATGATTTGCCACTAATTTGCCAGAAAACTAAAATTTTATGAAAAACAGACCAAAAATATGAGGCAAAAATCTGGACATTTTGCTAAAAATCTGTACAGCTGAGAAATATTACAGTTATATTTTATATTTTATATGTGTTTGGATGTGGTTCCATATATGAGACTGACAGGCAAAAGACTGAACATCAAGTAGACAAACCCCAAATGAATAAAGGAATCAACTTAATAAAACATTTAGAATGAATAAAAATCATTGCTGATTTAAAGTTGTATTAGGTAGAAACATGTTGCAGTTGCTATTACGAAAAGAAAAAAGACATGTGTGGGTCAGTTCCTTTACATCCTTCCCTACACTTGCATAGTGTAAAACTGAAACTATGCAAATATAGGTAAATGGGAATTTTTCCACTTTTACAAAAGTGAGTGGTCTCTCCTTTCCAGGAATATAAGATTTAGAATTTAACTGTGAGGAGAGAGTACACAGCTCTTCTATATGGGAAATAATTCAGGGGAGGTATGCTGAGCTACAGTTGGAATGGTTAACGACATTTTCAATGTATTTAACCAAGTTTAGAAACAATATATATAAAATCGCTATCATGTACTTGAAAAAATATAATATTTTAAACACAGCTATACCGAACCTGCTGATATTAAACTAATATGACATCTTACTCAAATGATGTGCAGTATATAATTAATTTTAAGCAACCTGCTTCTAATTGATGACTAAGAACTACTGAGATAGGGACAAAATAAGTTTGTATGCACTGCAGTTAAGAAATTTACAGCATAGTTTGAAATGCTGATTGACTGTCTTCCGAATGTTAAAACATGATGCATGAATGAAAATGAACTAAAGCAGAATGAGCTTTTATTAAGTTTATATCTTTTTCTAATTAACTTAAACTTCTTCACATACTTAAACATCTTTAGAACTGAGAGAAACCAGTCCAAGCTAACCTGTATATACAAAGATATAAAAATATATAAAAAACTTCCCAAAAAACTACTTTGTAATCAAGTTGAAATATGAAGTAACCATGTAGCTATAACATTTCTACAAACTGAATACAAGTACGTGACATCTAAACACACACACACACACACACACACACACACACACACACACACACACACACACACACACACACACACGAGTATATGTTGATTTATCAAAATGCACACCCATCAAAAGACAGGTGATTAATGACAGCATTTTAAAAATCTGCTTACTGAAAAACCCAAACCACCAAAAAAATGTATTTTGTTGTCCATTAACCATATACTGCCACTAAGTTCAAAAATGCTTTCTTTGAGTAGGGTTGTGTTATGGAATAACTATTTCTAAGATAAGGTATAGGGCTGGGTTGGGCACAAGGATATACTTAGCATGTATTAATAAGAATGGGTATGATGTTAATGAGTTGAAGTGCCTGCCGCACTGTACCCATCCCCATACACAGTGCCTGGCACACTGTGCACATCCTCATACACAGTGCCTGACACACTGTGCACATCCCCATACACAGTGCCTTGTGCACTGTACATATCCCAATATACAGTGCCTGGTGCACTGTACACATGCCCATATGCAGTGCATGATGCACTGTGCACATCCACATACACAGTGCCTGGTGGATTGTGCACATCCCAAAACACAGTGTCTGGCACACTGCGCACATCCCCATATGCAGTGCCTGGAACACTGTGCACACCCCCATATACAGTGCCTGGTACACTGTGGATATCCCCATACACAGTGCCTGGTGCAATGTGCACATCCCCATACACAGTGCATGGCACACTGTGACATCCCTGTACACAGTGCCTGGTGCACTATGCACATCCCCATATGCAGTGCTTGGTGCACTCTGCACATCCCATAAGCAGTGCCTGTTGTGCACATACCCATACACAGTGCCTGGCATACTGGAGTCCTCTTACACTGACAGTGAATCCGGTAACATTGCTAACTCCCCACTAAAAAAGAAAACTAACACTAAATACCCTTTAGGCATGGGAGGAAATCCAGAGGGGGGAGGAAACACAGACACAAACATATCTACAGAGTCCATGACGGGACTAATTCAAGCATTACTGAAATAACCACTACAGCTTTTAAGAATGTTTTGAACCTATCAGACTATGTACTTAGAGAAGATCAAGAGAAAATTTTGAATAAAGGACTTAACTTTGTTCCTAGTTTCTTTTCTGATGAGTATCGAACTACACTTGATGTCCTTGATTTTTGTCGTAGACTTAACCTCAAATTGTTTTTTGCTGAACAGGATAGTACCAATACTCAAAGATCTACTGATTTTACATTCCATAAGTCCACATTTCAACCACCCATGAATAAAAATGTATCTATTTTCCAACAAGCGGTGTTAAAAGACTTACATTTTCCGCTTTTTGAAACTTCCATTGGCAGGGACAATGTTACCATCTCAGAAAGGGAGGCTTTATCGGAACTTAGAGCCAATCAAAATATAGCTATTCTTCAAGCTGATAAGGGTGGTGCAGTAGTTATTCTTAATATGGACTATTATGTTAATGAGGGTTTACGACAACTATCGGATGGACACTGTTATATGAAAATGACTATAGATCCAACCAGTCAATTCAAGCGTGAAATTGATCTATTTTTAGAATCAGCATTGGAGGAGGGTATTATCACATCCAAAACTGTACAACATTTACAAGTCAAAGATCCTGATAGACAAATTTTATATTTGCTCCCCAAAATACACAAATCAATCACACACCCACCAGGAAGGCCAATTGTTTCTGGCCATGGCTCTCTCACTGAACCACTGTCTGCATTTTTAACCCAATTTCTCAAACCTTTATTGTCAATGGTTAGAGCGAGAATTCAGGATACCACGCAATTTTTGAAAATTATTGAGAATAGTCAGCTCGAGCCCAATTGGTTAATGTGTACATTGGATGTAAAATCTCTTTATACCAGTATACCACATTGGGCCGGGCTTCAGGCTTTAGAATACTGGCTTACTAGAGCAGAACTTTACCCTCCGGGTTTCAATACTCTACTTATTTGCCTAACAGAACATGTCCTGACCAAAAATGTGTTTTATTTTCAAGGGGAATGCTATTGGCAGCTGGCCATGGGGGCTTCTTTTGCCCCATTTATGCAGATCTTTTATGGCCTTCCTTGAGCATTACTTCATTTTATACCCCTTACATAACACATTTCTAGTGGAAATGGACATATGGAGGAGAAATCTTGACGATTCCTGGATGGTGTGGCGTAATGAGGACTATCTTAAAGAATTTTTGGAATATCTCAACAATAACATCTGGGGAATTGAATTTTCGGTGACTTTCCATAAGGAGATGATTGATTTTTTGGATGTAACTATATATCGGAATATTGATCATACACTCAATACTAAAATTCACCAATATCCCCAGTTTAATACTCTATTACATGCTCAGAGTATGCATCCACGTCACACCATCCGCAACATCCCTAAATCTCAGTATTTGAGAATTCGTAGAATCAATTCATCTCAAGAAGACTACACAGTTGCCAAATCTGATTTGAAATCAAGATTTTTGGATAGAGGATACTGTATCTCTGACATTGAATCTGCTAGAATTTGGTCAGACAGACAGGACAGGGCCACATTGTTGGAATACAGGGACAAAAGTCAACATCCAAGTAGGGAAAATATTAGACTCATCACTACTCTAGGTAAAAACTACCAAACGGTTAGGCAAGCTGTCAACAATAATTGGAATATTCTATTAGCCAATGACTTTCTGAAGGGTATCCTGGATAACCAATGCTCTTTTTCATTTAGAAGAGGTAAAACATTGGGTGGCATGCTTTCCCATTACAAACATAGGGAAAGTGGTGCAGCCAAATACAAGCAACTCACCATCATGGGGGATGAGTTAATAGGAACTTTTCGATGTGGACATTGTGTGTCTTGTGCCAACGTCAGCCAGTTGAAACAATTCACGAGTTCCAATACTAGTAAAGTATATGATATGAGGATCTTTGGTAATTGCTCAACAAGCTGGGTTATATATTTGGCTACATGCCAATGTAAATCTTTTTACGTTGGTAAAACATCACGTTCACTACGAATCAGAATTGGTGAACACCGCAGTGATATTAGGAACCACAAAACATCCAATCAACTATATTTACATACGGTCCAACATCCAAGTGCCAAGTTCATGTTTACCATTATTGATAAAATTACTGGTAACAGAAATAACATGACAGGCTGGCCGGGAATACTGAGCCATAAAGAAAAATACTGGATCACACATCTTGGTGCCCTTTTTCCGCCTGGTCTGAATGACCATTTATAATTTAAGATATTTATCACTTTATTATTACCTGTGTATATGGTTGTCACTATTGCATATATATATAATTATTTGCAGCCATATAATTTACAGGATTTAATATTTGGATGTTGTGTTTGCATTTCTATTTATTTATTATTTTTCATATCTTTGTATTGTTCTCAAATCAATATCTCTGGATATATTTATAATTGTTTATATTATATTTGCCCAGGGGTTTGCTTCTAGTTATCATACATACTTTTTGATCATATGTTTACACATCTAATACTATTTGGTTTGCTTTTTTGTCTAGACCATACATTGTTTTATGGTCTTTGATTGAATATTTCTTTATTTATTGTAGTTTACCATTTGCCAATGTTATATGTTGCTAGGTGTTAGCTTTACGTAATTTTATCCATGAATTTGGATATAACCTTTTTTGGTTCATCATACTCAATTTCCATGTTTTTGTTATAACTTAATTTTGTGCTGAGAGCACAATTTGAATGTCTTCATTCCCATTGGCCAACAAAAGTATTTATACTGACGCTGGTGTATATTCATATTATTTTGTCTACTTATACTCACTGAAAAACTAGTATGAGTATCTCTGTTTAACTTACGGTACCTTTTGGTCCGTTTTTGTACCTCTAATAAATGGTGAAACCTATTTGCTGGCCTCTTCGTGTTTGTTTCAATACTGTGCACATCCCCATATACAGCACCTGGCACACTGTGCACATCCCCATATGCAGTACCTGGCACACTGTGCACATCCGCATATGCAGTACCTGGCACACTATGTTTGGGGATGTGCTATGGGCAGTGATGATGTGACTGTATGCCAGTAGGGATCAACATTTGGCCTTATGGAAAGGCCCAAGGGATGCATGGCAGAAGGTTCATCATTATATACATACCTTCACCCTATAAGAACCAGTTCTGTCAGAAATTGCACTGGTTGTCCCACAACACATGCTAGATGTCCATGTGCTACTGGAATGTGACCAAAGTGTGCTGGAGGAGGTGTCATCATGACAATGACCATGATCACTGAGATGGTCTCTCCTGGGTTTAAGTACATCAGCATTTGATATACCAGTGGAAGTGCTAGCAATGCAGGAGCAGGACCTTGACCATCTATGGGCAGGTCTGCCAACATCTGAGGATATAACAGATGACTGACCTCAAAGACAGTCCATCATCTCCAGCAAATGATACAGAACAGACACTGCATGATTCAGTGTGTCATTGACACTATCCAATTATTAACACATATGGCATGTGCAGTCCTGTAGTCAGCATGCACTGCATGGATGACCTTTACAACCTCACTTGAAGGCCTGGTGCTTGTGCCTCCATGATAGCCTAAATAAATTGAGTGGTGACTACTGGCATATGAACTTTATGGAGAGGGTGATAACTATAACACCTGTGAGCATCACTACTGACAACCATGTACAGACCCTCCTGCCGATGACAGCCAGGGGCATATTCTGACATGTCTGTATCTGGGGCTACCACACTTCCTTGATCTACAATGTCTTAATCAACCTGCCACTCTCCAATGGCAGTGTGTCATTCGTATGTGCAGGCAGACAGACTGTGCCCATAATCTGAGTAGGGATGTGAGGGTCTCACTCCCTGTGCCTGACATATGTACTGCAGTGCTGAACTGCCCCTGTTCATCCCTGCTATGATCATCAGGGTTTAAGGATACCCAACAAGAGATGGGGTAGTTCCATAATGTTGGTACCAGACAATGCATTTGCTATGAATACACCAAAACAAAACATATCCAGTGTAAGTATGCCCAAGTACCACAGCTACACATACAAGTGATATAATTACAGCTGTTTAGCAAGATAACTAAATTCAGTCATGCCCATACCTAGTACAGGTAACTTTGTACCTCAATGTCAGATTTATCTATGCACAATAGGTGAGCTAGATATTATAAACAGTAATGTGACTAACAGCTACAAATAGAGGACATAGCGAAGGTAGGACTATATACCTTATGCATTGTCTGTAGAAATCCTGTGGGGCCTATCCATCTTTACCTTGACATCCTATACCACACTGTGGAACTCTGAGAAATGGGTACTGGCTTTGAGTGAGGTCAGAAACAACTCTGCCTCCGTATGGGGTCATACAGTAGATTGTTCACCACCTATAACCTTCTGCTCCCTACCAAGACATAGATCATGTCTCTGGCTCTCCTATGTTTCATAGTTATACACCTGTCCACCCATGGCATTGACATCATCCTCAGCCTGTCATTAGACTCAATCCTGGAAGAGCATGTCTGTGTTTTGTAATGTGATGAGTCTTCCATCATGAAGATGAAAGGTCTGTAATACGATCTCTTTCACAGCATCAATAAATTGAGGCTTTCAGTTGGATGTGCCCTTAGATGACAGTGTTTAGGCATATCCCTTTTGGCATAGGAAACACTGAAATTAATAGCCATGATCCTACATGAGTGGTATACAACATAACATTTTGAAAATGGTACTAATAGATTATATGCCATGGCTTACTACAGTCTGACAACAACATAGATATATCCATAAAAAACAGCACCAAGACCTTAGCCATATCACTTTGTCCTAACCCATCCACCCCCAACAAGAGATGCAACAATATAGCCAAACTGGAGGCTGAGCTCTGTCAACCCAGTACTGGTGCAGTCAGTCAGGAGGAGAAGGTAACCACACACACCACAAATCCAGTCTCACACAGACCTATCACAACAGCAAATCAAACACATAAAAACACAAAAAGATACTCAGAGGCTGTAAATAAAAATCTGCCCAAGTAGCAGAGACCTCCAAAGTAGACATCCAAGCAACCACTACCCCACAACAATGCCCACGTATCACATAGTTCACAAAGTCAGTGTGCCACACAGTCACAGCCCTTAAGGCTAAACAACACACCTAATACACTTGTAATAGGGGACTCTATTGTCAGACACACTGACGTCCCACTCACCAGGCTGAACAAGGAGAAGGTCACTGTAAGCTGTCTGTTGGGTGCCAGGATCTGTCACATAACACAAGCACTCAGGTCACTCCAAAGCAAGTACAAATATGACTCCATCATTGTCCATGCTGGACTACATGAAAAGAGACAATAGAGGAGCTCTCTGATCATGTAGCCCAGGCTGGTATGACCCTGACCTTGAGTAGCATCTTACCCTCACCAAGAATGATGCCACAGTATAAAGACAAAATGATCAATTTTAACAATTGGCTAAAGTATTGGTGTCATTCAAAGGGGATCCACTGTCTGTCAGCCTGGGATGACATGCTCGACAAGCTACATTGCTTCGCTAGGGACAGCTTGCACCTGTCACCCCTGGGCTTTCGAATACAGGCTAAGGCTCTTGCCACCCCCATAGTGCCATTTTTAGGCAAGGCTCAAAAGACAAACCCACCTCCATAGACAACACAAAGAAAAAGAAACTAAGGGTAATGCTGCTCAACGCCAGAAGTCTAAATCTCAGGATGCACGCACTCGAGGCTCTCCTCAGTATGGAGAATATCGATATCCGTGCAGTAACAGAAACCTGGTTCAAGGCTCCTGAGAGCACCCCAGCACTACCAGGTTATACCTCATACCATGCTTTTTGGCCCCAAAACTCAGACCGAACCACAAAAAGAGGGGGAGTATCCATATTCATCAAAGATACCCACACCTCCAGGTTAGTGGAACTGCATGAAGCATCAGAGACCATCCATGTGCAACTAACAGTGGGCAAAACTGCCTTTCACTTTGTAGCCTGCTACAGACCACCTCCCAAACTCAGGAACCCCACTCGGCTTTCCTGAGAACACTGGAGAATATGAAGGTCTCTCCAAACACCATTATATTGGGTGACTTCAACTACCCAAACATAGACTGGGAGCACTACTCAAGCCCCAACACCCTTGCCCAATGGTTCCTAAAATTTATAAACTCAAATGCTATGGAACAACTGGTCACCACTCCCACAAGAGGGGAAAACATATTGGACCTGATCATCACCAACATGGGGACTCTATGTTCCATACCAGAGGTATACCCCTCATTGGTAAGATCTGACCGTAAATTAATCTCACTGGACATCCATATCCCGTAACCACCCCCAGCCAAGGAAACCACGGTGAAGAACCTCTCAAAAGCAAACTTCACACGTCTCAAAACTGAGGTGGAATCCTTCAAAGCCCCTGGGCCAGTGGAAAATACGGCCCAAACCGCAGAATCCTTTACAAATGCATTCTATGGACACCTACAGGAATGCATGGATAGTGCTATCCCAAATAAAACCAAGACTCACTCCTCCAAAGGCAGGAGACCTGTCTGGTGGACCCCAGCCATAAATAAGCTATACAACAGAAGGAGGAAGCTACTACATGACAGAGCAAAATCTCAAAAAGGGAAGGCATCTCTGATAAGTACTAGCAAGAAACTACGATCCCTCATAAAATCATCTAAGGCCAGCTTCGAAAGTAAAATTGCACAAGACGCTAAAGATAATCACAAGGCCTTCTTTAGTTATGTCAGGAACCTGGGTGGCAACTCCCAGATATGATCTGAGTTAGTGCAAAATGACAAAAAATACACTGAACCCACAGACATTGCCAACATCCTGACAGACAGGTTCAGTGCAAACCTTCCCCCCCTTCCCCCCCAAAAGAGCAAATGTCTATCCCAACAGAGTGTAGCCTTCCTGACATCACAGATGCACAGGTGAGAGCTGCCCTGTCCAAAGCAAAAAACACAGCATCAATGGGACCGGACAGTGTCCCGGTCTGCATCTTACATGAGCTCCAAGAAGAACTGAACCCTCACATAAAGTCACTGTTCAATCTCAGCCTTACTACAGGATATGTACCCAAGGAATGGCGTACAGCAACAGTGGTCCCACTCCACAAAGGTGGTACCACAATGGACCCTGGAAACTATCACCCTATAAGCCTGACTAGCCTGGTCTGCAAAGCTATGGAATGTATCATCATGGAACTCATAAACAAAGACATTGGGAACCTCCAAACACTGGATCCTACCCAATTCGGCTTTGTTAAGGGCAGATCTTGCCTCTTGAACATGGTCGACTTCTTTGAAACAGTCACCAAGGCCATAGATGAAGGGAAGGTAGTCCACACAGCCTACCTGGACCTTGCAAAAGCCTTTGACACAATACCCCCACTCTGGCATCATAAATAAGCTCACCAGCTTAAATATCAACCCCTATGTCACAAGATGGGTTGCAAACTGGCTCAGGGATAGAACCCACATGGACGGAATTGCAGATGCCATGTCAGACTCTAAACCAGTTACAAGTGGCGTCCCACAAAGCTCAATCCTGGGACCTCTCTTGTTCGGTATATATTTCTCTGAGGTACAGGCTAACAAGGGAGGACTATGGCTGATCATATTCGCAGATGACTGCAAACTGGGTGCCATAATCGACTCGCTGACTGACACAAGCATCCTCCAAAAGGGTCTCACAGAGATGGATAACTGGTGCCAGAGCCATGGCCTAAAGCTAAATGCCAAAAAGTGCATAGTCATCCCCTTTGGGAAAAACAAAGTGCCCAAAAATTACCACATAGGTGGTAATCCATTAAGTACAGAAGAAGTAATTAGGGATTTGAGGACCCAAGTAGATAGCAATCTCTCCTTTGACAATTACGTTACCAAAGTGGTTAGAAAGACCTTCTATATAACCCACCTTATCACGAAAGGGTTCACATCTAGATCAAGAGAGGTCATTGTGCCCCTCTACTCATCACTCATCAGGCCCGTAATTGAATACAATGCTCCATTTGGGATGTACCTTACCCAACATCTGCAGCAACTGGAAAGACAACAAAAGTACCTCACCAAGAGGATCAAGGGACTCAAACAGATGCCTTATGCAGTTAGGCTAAAGAAACTCCAGCTATACTCAGTTGCTTACCGCCTACTCAGAGGCGATCTGTGCCTGACGTATAATGCCATGTCCAACCCAGAATTAATGGACATGCTCCACCTCAGGAAATCCAAATCCCTTAGAGCTACATGCTCCAGGGACTTAAACCTCAGCACAGAAATAAATAAGACATGCTGGAGGGACAGATTCATATCCCAGAGGCTCCCCTCACTCTGGAACAAAATCCCAATCCATGTTAGGCAGAGCCCCTCAATGACCCTCTTCAAGAGAAATCTTGATGAGTGGATGGGAGATCGTAGGTTTACCCCTGGGATCTATTCTGTGTCCCTACTAGACAGAGGCACAGTAAACTAACCCTTAAAAGGGCTATCTTCTGTGATCTACTATACAGAGGCACATTCAACTAATCTAAAAGGGTGGCGAAAGCCAAACACACTCTGGCTAGGCATATAAATGCCCTAGGGCAGATAGCCTAGTATCAACCTATGAACATATGAACCTATAAGAAGTACATGAGTAAACTACCTCCAGGATAGCTATAATACACACACACACACACACACACACACACACACACACACACACACACACACACACACACACACACACACACACACACACACACACACACACACACACAAAACAAAGTGCAGCAATAATTATCTTGTATAAACATGTTTGAAGGTAACCAACATTACACTTGCACATGGCAGCCTATGTTAATAACATCCAACCTTACTGTGCAGGCATGTGACTTCAGCCAGTACACATGGAGTCAATGCACCCCTGCAGATGGCTTTTACTAACAGAGCTAACCTGACAGAAAGACTGAAACAGTCTTTGTAGGCCTTACATTGCACAACATACATAAATGCTAACATTGTGCAAAGAAGTAGGTGTAACAAGTAACACATGCCTTAAAGTTTGCAGACTCCTGGAGTGCAGCAATAGCTTTCTTAGTAATTTCTCATACAAAACAGAGAAATCTGGCTTCTGTAACTCAATGGTCCTTGCTCCATTATAGCACTTATATTATGTACACCTCCCATGGTCACAATATATACTCTAATTAGAACTAATATTATTATTGTTTGTGAATTGCTCAATTTGTGTGATGAACAAACCAGGTAAACATCATGTTGACTTCTACACTATGCAGTCCACATGCCTGTGCACCTGTGGAGAGCTCTGCACATGGGTGGAATGCCAGACAGCAGTGAATGAGAAATTATCATGCTCATCCTTTCCAGGTATACCTCATTAGAACTAATGTTATATAAATTAATTTTTAAAGAGCCATGTTCCTAAAACTTACTCATTGAAAAGGTCTGTCACAATTTGAAATGCCACAAATAGTTTTAAATAATAGCCATGGTAATTAGCAGCGGAAGCTATAGGTACAGCCAAATTACATTGTAGAAACGTATTTTGTCAAATTTTATGCAACCTGTGAGAATCCTACTTGTAGGTGTTGGTAAGGTGTCAGTAGACTGTTCCACATATTGGACATTTGCTCAGCAAGTATGTATTATGGGAATTCTACAGTCTACAGATAGAAGGTCGACATAAATGGTCATGCTATCCTTTACCATATGAAGCTGTAGTCATTGTTGGACATATATTCTTAGTAAGAAACACGGGAATGCAAGTTTGCCGTGTTTTACACGTGTAAGTACCATTGAAACCATAATACTACAGTACTTGAATGTTAACAGTATGTCTCTCCTCCTTCTGGTCTGCCCTCAGCTTGCTTCCCCTTTTACTCTCTGTCCTGTTCTCCCTTTTCCAACATTTAATCTGGTCCAGAAATGCACACACACAGCACACATATGACCATAAATGACTTATAAACAAAAATACCTCTTTTGTAAATCACCTGTTGCATGTCTGTTGACAAAAAGCAGCATCACTGGTCATCAGAGAACAGAGGGTAATGCCAGTGCTCCTCCTATGGCAAAAACTAGGAAATGTTCTCTGCATGCACTAAGACCTTTCCCTTGTTCATGCACATTAAATAAGCATCAGTGCATGCAAGTAAACACGTCTGACATAAATAAAAATAAGGTAACCTGATTCTGTTGTCTGTAACTGTTTCCATTGCTCAATGTATTAATAATATGAGCTTCTAGTCTATTGCAATCAGTGGAGGGTTTTAATCCACTTTGAGTGGGGTGCTGTTTTATAGTTTTGTTTTCAGTTTGTAACTGTATTCCTTTCTACTTAATATTTTTATGCCTTTCTCCCTACAGCTTCAGTAGCATACCTGGCTAATGCTTTGTTTTGTGGACTATGACAGTGATATGCATAGTTCTGAATTGTATTATGTGTATTTCTGTTTTCTTGATGTCCTTTGTTAGAGTAACCTTAAATGTGTTTTATGGACACATGCCTGTGAAATATTTGTGACATGTGCAGCTAATGCTTTGCTTAGGAACTTTTAGTGAAATACTTGTGTTCACACCCATTGTTGTTAAATATTGGATGATATTCTATGATATATGAAGTTGAAATTAAATACTACTATCATAAATATGTACCTTTTGTATCCATGTCTGCTGCAGTCTCTCAGTAATAAGTTAACAATATGATGTGAAAAAACAACATATCTAATGCTTTGACTCTACCTGCTTTACTGGCTCAGTGTATGTTGTTCTGCCATGTTATGTTTGCAGTCAGCAAATGTTCTACATATGTGTATCATGAATCTTATGTAGTGTGACCCCTCCTGTGGCTATCCTAGCTAATGCAAAAGTATGGAGCATGTCTCTGTGAGAGGCATCAGCACATACCCAGTGAGGTCTTTTCTTGGACCAAACACACCTTCATCATGTGATTCAGTATTTAGTCACATTGTCAAACTTTAATATGACACACAATTACATAAGCACAATACACGCATTCACCCAAAAGACTTAGGGACAAAAATAAAATCACTTTTGGTGTTCAAACATTGCACAATGTTTAACAGACAGAATTAGCGCTATACATAGGAAGTAGATGATAAATGACAGTTCTCATCTTATGGCAAAAGCTGATAAAATCCTTTGGCTATTGCTAATGCTTTAGTGACTATCACACAAGTGAAGTTAAACTTGAGGCATGACAGAAAGCAGTAATGATATGAGCAGAAGATGACATTATTAATTGAACTGTAACAGCTTCGGTGGTTCATTTTACTTCAGATGTGATGTATAATTTGTTAGTAAGGTATGTAGAGGATTTTTATCCTATAATTGCTTAAGTCTGTTTAACATTGCTTCTTTTGCAGTCTTCCTTACTGTTTCAAAACTCCTTGCAAATGAGGTTTGTCTGAAAAGTGCAATATACGTTTTTCTGTGGCATCTGTAGGTAGCATACAGATCATGGGAATAAAAGTTAGGCAGGCAGAATTTTGCATCCCTTCATGTATATGTCATGGCAGTGTGATAGGTGGCAGTGTGCATGCTCTGGAAGCTAAATCTGTTAAACCAAATGCAATTGGTATCCCATTCTTAACTATCGTAAGCTGGAGTCGCTGTTGAGCAGGTATTCTCAGCAGAAAAGACAGTTACGGTAGACTACCACATTTCACACCTTTAACTGCCACTGGAGCCACACAAGTGCAATACCTATATTTTATTTTGATTGTCATCCATCACACAAATAAAATTCTCAGGATGAGAAATGCAAAGTTTGCTTTGGGCACCAATTCAGTGTGATTTTTCCTGTCATCTTTGAAGGATGGAAATATTTACTGCAAGCATGTCTAAAGGTAATGCTTCTTTTAGAGCCCAGAGGTGGTGTAAGGAGTTCAAGATTTGTCTAGACATCCTTGTTAAGCAATGCAGCTGCATGGTACTGCGGGGGTGGGGGGACAGTCTATAGTGGGTCTCAGTACAAGACGGTTGCCTGTTATACTTTGGCCAAGGCTGTCACCCATACTACTGGCATCCCACACACTCATGGGAACAGTGCAATCACCACTATAGTGACTTCATTCACCAAAAGCCTAAATCCCTTGACCAATGGGAGGCTGAAGTTTGAGCACAGCCACCACCTCAGTACTGTAGATATAGATAGCATAGTTTATCTATCCATATATCCTGTCAATGTAATGCACCATACCCATTCTGATCTCCTTTTATCTCCAGCTCATGAAGAGATTTAGAAAATAAACTGGACTACATTACAGAAAAAGTAATGGATATCTATATTATATGCACTGTCTGATTTAGATGTGTTAATAGACTGATATTCAACTTACTTTGGTTTCTTGAAGGTTATTTTTCCTCTTGGAGTTTACCCTTACTGCTATATTTAACCTTAAAGACTTTATATGTACTACTTTACTGTCAGTTTCTCTCCTTTATCATCTAATTGGTAAATGTTTGCCTTCATTAATCTTTCTCTACAAAACACAGTGTCTCTGTAGGTTTAATTCTCTTACATTTGCATTGATTTTAGGTGGTTAAGTCTTACTCAAACCGTAGTTTCCAAAATATTACAGAAAAAGCCTAAGACTTCTTTTATAATGCTTTGCACAGAGGAAGCATATATTTTTGTTCTGAATTAACATGTACTAACTGAATGAAGACACCAACAGAAGATGGCAGTTGTCCTTTTTATTTTGAAAACTAGGTAATGAAATGTTGGACTGAACTGAAGTTTAAACATTCTGTGCTTTTTGGGTAATAAAGTGTCCAAGAGATGACCAGACAAAATGTCCTCGTTTGAGTATAATGGCTAGGCCTAGCTACCCCCTTAAGGGATAATCTTTTTATTTTCCTTTAGAAAGTAACTCCCCATTCAAGTAAGCATCGTGTTTACTTCAGAATATGATGAGTACTATTCATGGCTGCTTAGCTATATTTTCTTTCCAGAATTGTAATAAGTACTTCTCTGCCATCCATTTTTGTTCACAATTTATACCTGTCACACATCAGCAGCTTTATAGATGTTAGCCCAGACTTTTCAGGCTTGAGTAATTCTTCAAGTCTGTCCCTCACACATTGCTCTTACTTTTGAAAATTTCCTATAGATAACAAGAGATGTTCTAGTTATTACACTCGGGTATTATACAGGCATACACAGAGTTTCCCAAAATGACATAATCTTAGCCATTGGTTTAGTCACTATTCATTCATGTCTTTTGTTCTGTCATAAACCATTTGATTCTCAGGCATAGCTATCAACACATTACTGACATGTTTTACCTAGATCAAAGCTGACTTGTTCTTCACTCATTTAGTCTAATTCAAGAAGGAAGAACTGCACTAGAGGCAAGCAGAAAAGAAGGGTGTAGCCATAATTATTGCAACTGTGTACCAGTTTTCCAGCTTACAAACCCCCAGCCATATAGTTCTCCCCAGTATGATGCATGTTACCTGGTATTTGGTTGCACAATTCACAGAACACAATTATGAGAATTGCTTGTATATAAATATAGCCAGGCTCATCTCAGACATGCATTTAATATATCCCTTTTATGTAATTCAGGTAATAGGAACTGTGGAAATACCACCTCCATTATGCAGAACATTTTTCTTCAAGCTGGTCATGCACTAACATTGGCATTTGATGTGGTGTTTAACTGTAACAATACTTTGCTATGACATTAAAGTAGCTAGGTGCATATCCATTACCTTGGTCTTTCCAGTGAGATGCAGAAACACCAGGGATGTGTTTAGTCACCTTGGCAAAGTGAACAGGTCAAAGAAAGGTAGCTGTTATAAACACACATTCTCATTCTTGAACCTCACTATAATTGATGTTAGAATGTCACGTTGGGTTTCAGGCTGCCATAGTTATAGGTGGTTCTTCCATTACAAGAATTATGGATTGTTACAGAGCAGGTGTTTTATGTACATTTTATATAAGTTATGATTACTGGCAAATTCTGTAGCACCATTACTTGTGCCTCAGACTCAGTCTGATGTGATGTCTAACCAGGTGCAATCATGTGTAAACACTGGAAGAAGTAGATCAGGGCTATAGGTAGTCAACAGTTAATCAGGGACAAAAGGTGTTTTATGTTGCTATGGAATCCCCCAGTAATCAAATGTATACTATGGTAACAAAATGGTTTGCTGGGAATCCATACATAAGTGGTGTGTGTGTGTGTGTGTGTGTGTGTGTGTGTGTGTGTGTGTGTGTGTGTGTGTGTGTGTGTGTGTGTGTGTGTGTGTGTGTGTGTGTGTGTGTGTGTGTATGCGTATACTGCGTAGCACATGCTGGTATAAGAGACTTAATGCAAATATGTACTGTATAAGATACATTCATGAATGTTACACAGCCTCTATTGGTTTTTGTATTACATGTTCATGTACTATTTCTTCATGATACATTTAATGTCGGAGTCATTTTCATATCAACATAACACATGCTAGAGAACCTGAAACTAAACAGGCACTGAGAATATTGAACTAAGAATGGGTCATTTATAAACCTTTTATTACTATAATATTGTTAGAAAATGTACATTTTCTCAGTTGCATGGGCAGTTTTCATATACCTCCAGTATAACACATGCAAATATGTAATACTAAGTATAGTTTAATTACTGCATGTTTATTACATTATAATACCAAGTAAAAAAAGATGTGTCTGTACCATGATTATTTTGCATTTTCAAATCAACAACTAATTATAATGGAAGTATGTTCAACTTTAAAAATTTGTATGCTGTCTACATGGTAGTGGTGACAGACTTTATTTCTTCATGATTAAACTAAATTTGTTTTCGGAGACCAGTGGAACCATTTATTTGTTCTTTGTTGATCAGGTTAGTTCCACTATGCCAATAGCCCCTTTTCAGGGGAGACCTGAGGTGGCATTTATACTAGAATAGGAAAATTTGGGCAGGGTATCTTCCCCTATTCTTTTTGATAGGTGTCATGGGATCTTTTGCATCCACCAATTCAGGCAGATGGGTCCTTGGTTTAATATGTCATTCGAAGGATGACACACCCAGGAGTGCAGCACCCCTCCCATACTGCACTGCATTGTCAGCAATTCATTTACTTGATGCGGGGCTAGAACCCACAACCATCTGTGATAAGTATGCTACCTTTTGTGCGACTGAAACTGCTGTACCTGAAAAGCTTTGGCATATCTCTCACTAACTACTTTTCTTGTGCCTTCATCACTAAAATAAAGAAACAACTCAGGAACTTAATAAAATCTACCAAAGCCAAGTTTAAAGCTAAAATAGCCATCCAAGCCAAAGACAATTACAGGGCCTTGTTAAGTTACATTCATAATTTTAATAATAATTTTTCTCCCCAGGCCTCTGCTGAAAATGGACATGTATCCAGTCGGACTATCCCGGTCAACATATGTAAAATAAATAAAATAAATAATCTTAGAGCCCCATTGTAGCAATGTGCTGATCTGATTGTGAACAATGTTACTTACACTGTGGCTGAAGATATAACTAACCTCCTGGCTAATAAACTCAACTCAAACTTTACCCTTCTCTCCCTTCTGTCTGTACAACAAGATATGCCCGAAATTGACTCTCTTTCAGCTTGCACACAAGACCAAGTCCTGAAAGCATTATCAAAAGCTAAAACTACTGCACTGATGGAATATCCCTGTATGCATCTTAAATAGCATGAAGCATGATTAAGATGTCCTCTAGCAATACTGTTTGACCTCAGCATCCATATAGGTTTTGTAGCAAGGAAATGGGGAACAGCTATAGTCATTCCCCAGTATAATGGAAGACCTGTCACAGACCCAGGCAATTACAGACCCATATGTCTGACCAGCCTCATGTGCAAAGCCATGAAGAAAACTTATAAAGGAGCTACTCGATAAGGGTAAAGGGAACCTCCAAACATTGGACCCATTACACTTTGGATTCGTCAAGTGCAGGTCATGATTACTCAACCTAGTGGACTTCTTTGAAAACATCACCAAGCCAATGAATGAAGGTAAAACAGTGCACAGAACATATCTTGATCTGGCCAAGGCTTTTGACGCAATCCCCAAGTCTGTCATAGTCAAAAAGCTAAATGACCTGGAATAAACCCGTACACTACCGGCTGGATTACCAAGTAGCTCACAGATAGGATGCAAGAGATAAAAACAGGAGAAGCTACCTCAACAAAAAGACCAGTCATAAGTGGTTGCCCCAGGGTTTAGTGCTGGGGTCTCTCCTCTCTGGGATCTATTTCTCTGAAGTAAAAGCTAATAGCAAAGGACTCTGTCTGACTAAGTTTGCAGATGACTGCAAGCTATGAGCTGTTTCTAAGTCCTGAAATAGCTTAGGCATCCTGCAGGAGGGTTTGTCCCAAACAACTAACCTGTGCCAGAATCATGGACAGAAACTAAATGCCAAAAAAAGCATTATCATATCCTTTGAGAAGTCATCTTTCATGTGGAACTACCACATTAACAACACACCCCTGAGAGTTGACCTATTTGCTTGAGATCTGAGAACATATGTGGACAGTAACCTAACTTCTGACCTACATGTGCCTTCTTTCCTTATATATTGTGCAGCTTATAAACAAAGGAATTTTGACTAGTTCTAGAGATATTGTTCTCTGTCCAGACACATGCAACAACTGGAATGCCCCCGAGATACCTTATTAAAAGAATACAAGGCCTAAACAATATGTCCTACATGGACATCCTAAAGTCCCTAACTATACTCAGTATTCGACAGAGTGCTAAGCGGTGACCTGTGTCTGGCAAACAAGGCAACCTCAAACCCAGTACTGATGGACCTACTGCACATCAAGAAGTCAAATGACATCAGAAATACTCAGTCCAAGAATCTAAACTTCTTCTGCAACATCAACAGAACAGTTTGGAGGGACAGGTATATCTTGCATAGGATACCAGTGCTCTGGAACAGACTCCCCATCCATGTAAACCAAAACTCATCCCTATTTATATTCAAGCACAACTTGGATCTATGGATGGGTAATAACACATTCACTTCCTGGCTGCCCCCTGTGCCACTGATGTATAGAGGCTACTTCTAAAGCTATATACTTTGTATATGTCCCTTCAAATTATCTATGGCATGATCCTAGTCATTCTCACTAGGGGCAGTATATAATCTTCAACCATGGGATGGGTAAGGCCAATCTAGCACCAAATGGGATAGGTTAATTTAAGCACCAGAAGGGAAGTTGGTTAGGCTTAAAATGGCCCACAAGGGCAGCTAGCTCAAATGTGGGGTTATATATTTATGCTATTTTTAAATAAATTTAGTTTCTTCAATCTGTCTGTTAATGACTTCCACAGCTGTGGCATGGAAGAGGTTATCATAATTTAAAAAGTCTTACATCATTCATTAATTTATTCATCCATATTTTAAAACCTGATTGACCATTTTTAGGGTTGCAAGGAGTCAGACCCTCTATGTCAGCAAACAACTGGCATGGGGCACAGACAGTCTTAAATAGAATACCAGGCCATCACAGGATGTATTGGCAGACAAACACACACACACACACACACACACACACACACACACACACACACACACACACACACACACACACACACACACACACTGTCTCCCAAACATGCCACATGCACAACTGCAGGTAATTTCAAGGATCATCATTTTCCTGTCAGCAGACAGGGGATAAAACTGGTGATCTCAACAAAAACCTAAGTGGATATGTGGTGGGCATCCAGAGTCCTCACAGAAAACATTTTTGCTGAGCCAGCAGTGCTAATGATTGCATCATAGTGTTTGTTTTGTGATGACAGCAAGTTGATATTGTTCAAAATTATCAAAGTAGCTTTGTAAGACAACAGCTTTTATCAGCTGGTCGGCATTTCTGCCTAGCAATTAGTGCTGTACTTTGGAGCAAAGGTAAGTGGTTTTGAGCCAGACACACTTCTGTTTTTCTGTATTTTGCTTAATTTAATATTGTTGTATAATAGCCTTATGGTCACAAAAACAAATGGTTAGACTCAAAATAATATCTGGTGGCCCTTGCAGTGGCACCGCCTAGATAGACAGACAATGCAAATGAGACAGAGAGGAAAACAAATAAGTGCAAAGCATCCAGTGTGCCTATGCATTAATTCCTAGGGGATACTTATGTGTGGGGAACATGTTCTTCTATTAGATCATTATGTGGAGCTATATTTGCATGTCATTTGCTCCATTTCTCAATCCATTTTTTACTTTCTCATGTGCTAAAGAATGTACTGAATTTAATGAAACAAAATGTGAGAACCTGTTGCAGCTAACCAATTAAAAAAAATGTTTTCTGGTCAAAGCTTTATGTATGTGAGATATCTGTGCTATGTTTCACTGAAATGTGCTGATATGTTTTATTTAAGTTGTTTATTGTATAACTGTTACTGCAGCTAAATTCTTAATTTTCTAGCATGGTACATTTTTAAACCCACAGATTTAATGTATCCCCTATTCTAACACAGTTATCATACAAAGTCACTTGAAGGTTGACCCTTATTTGCTCTTAACTTTTCTTTGACAAGAGATGACAGGTTTCTTACATAATTTTACATGATATATTAGGAGAAATGAAAAAAAAATGACTATTTAAAATTTTTCCTGTACTTACAGTGTGTGTGTGTGTGTGTGTGTGTGTGTGTGTGTGTGTGTGTGTGTGTGTGTGTGTGTGTGTGTGTGTGTGTGTCTGAATAATAGACTTTTTGTTTTGTATGCTTATTTTTTCTTCTGTGGTTTAAGACCCTTGATATAAATGCATCTTGCAGGTAACCTTGAAACGGAACTGCAAGGCAGAAAAGCAGTGACTTGTTTGTTCTTAAAAGTTTTTTTGCTGCAGACATCACTTAGCTCACAATGTGTGCAT
Source organism: Protopterus annectens (assembly GCF_019279795.1). Lineage (NCBI taxonomy): Eukaryota > Metazoa > Chordata > Ceratodontiformes > Protopteridae > Protopterus > Protopterus annectens. The sequence continues at coordinate 1,209,792,084 of NC_056725.1, forward strand.
TTTTTGTAATACATCTATCATGCAGGAACAGAATTTGTCACTGACAGAATTGCTGCTCTAATCTGTGTTCATTATTAGTCAGGAATATTAACTCTACGAGGCCTGATTTCAATAAGAATTTGTGCTGTTACTAGTCACAAGGCTGCATCATTCATTACATTTATGTTTTATGTGCTGCATGGCAGATTAAATATTGCTAACATTAAATACTGACCTGCACAGGAAGATTTGTAAGGACTGAGTTATTCTTGTTTATCACTGGATTCAAGCATGTTACTTTAGTCTGCCTCATGCATTAACTACACAAGAAAATCTCTGACAATGTTCCTTTTGCCCTTCATAAGATGCATTCCAGTACAAATATCTGCTATCTGCTATCTGCTGTTGAAAACTATTTTGAGTACGGTGTTTCTTTTCTCCTTGTTGCCTGCTGTCTGTCAAGCTTTGGCTATAGATTGGTCCTCCTTCACCCCCTGGGTGACAGCTGACTACGGAGCTGTCATGCATATAGCCACTGTCTTTTTATTTTTGTTTTCTCTGTGCAGGGCCCTATCCATACCCATGGTGGTGGACCAGTCTGCACATGGTGTGACAGAGCTATCATCATTGGCTAATAATCACCTAGACCAAGACCTGCAGACATGGTTATTGTGAGTTAGCGATCGGCTGCTTGTACAAGAGCAGTCAGCTGACTGGGACCCCCCCCCCCCAATAATAAGCGTGCTGAAGTAAACCATTCACTCTACTCCATCCCTGTTTGGCTTTTAGTCAGGGCTTTATCCCTCTCTGCTGCAGAACCAGGGCTGTTTTGAAATAGACTTTGCTAGTAACTTTGAAAACATGTAAAGAGTAGTATAAACTCAGTCATTGATAAAAGGAGCAGACTTTGAAGGAATAGTTCCAGCATAAGGAACTTAATATTAAACTCCACGAGGAAGGTTAAAATAACATCAGTCCAGCAAGAGTCTGGTCTTCTGTTTCCATGTTTTCCATTTTGTAAACATTTGCAGGACCATCATATATATATATATATATATATATATATATATATATATATATATATATATATATATATATATATATACACACACACACACACACACACACACACACATATATATATATATATATATATATATATATATATATATATATATTTATCTCAACTTTTTGATTCAGGGAATGCAGGCACGCATTTCACCCAGATAACAATTATTCCACTAGAGAAGTACTCTGAATAGGAGTTCAGTCCTTCTTCTCACAATGCCGTGAGCTCCGGGAATGAACCCTGATTACTGACTCTGAATGCAATACAAAAACACAAACATTTTTTTATGTAACTCCATACATGAATGTTTGTTCATAGATCCTACTGTCCCTCATTTCTTTCAATACATGTAAACTTTGTATTGTGTTGTTATAAGTGCATGATCTATGAAGGAAATCCATACAAAACAATGTTCCTAATGTAAATTGCGTGCAAGAATTAGATGTGATTTGTAACAGTAAGAGACAGGATGCATGAAAATGTAAACAAATGACAGGGTACAACCTGTGTTTCCCAATCCACATTCAGTAAATCACATAACTGCATGGTATGGTTCATAAGTTAGGAAGGGCTCTTCCCTGGTGGCAGAGAAGATGCCGTTTCTCCACCTTCCAGCTGGATAAACTGATTAGAACATATGGTGTGGGGGGCTGGGTAATGTACCAATCAAACAGTACCTGTATGCATTTAACCCAACATGTTTGAATGTAAAGCTAATGTCCTCATTGTAATTGCCAGTATGATAACCTGATCGTGTCTGCAGTAACACAGGAGGCACAGTATTGATGTCTAACGCAGACCATCTCCTACCCCCCACCTAATCCCAGCTGCTACCCCATTTGGCATGGGTTTACCTATGAGCAATGAAATCACCATCAAACCAATTAGAAAAATAAATATAGATATCAGTGATTCAAAAATGCTAACAAAAAAATATTTTTGCATATACCCATCAATCTCCCTAAATTTTATATACCAACTCCACAGTTGTACCACTGAGGAGAAATGGGAAAAAGTGTCTGAAAAGTGCACTGCTGGCTTGCACAGTATGATGTATTGTGGTGAAAGAAGCTGTAACATAAAATTTTCGATATACAGCCACTCATCCACGAATGCTTTGGTCATTTGCAACTATGCCTTTATCATGTTCCAGGCACCAGGCTAATACTTTAACATCACTCAGAGTTATGTTGCTAACACAATAAAACCCTCCTGTCAGTCACTACAATTGAAGAAGTAATCACAGTAATTTAAACCACACATGCTAAGTTAAACCCCCACTGCCTCCTCAGACGTAATCTGTATGTAATACAGAAATAAAATACTATCTAGCGTGAGAATATGTCCATTTTAATATAGTTACCCAGCAGTTTCTATCTATAAAACAATACACTCAGACACATTGGGCAAGAAAGACTTTGGGGGGGGGGGTGGATCACTTTTATTTGTTGGAATGCAGATACACAGCAGGTATACAGAGGTTTAACTTCAAAGTTTAATCAAGAATGGTCAGTAAAACAAAAACTGATCAAACAGAGTTTGCATTCTTTTGTTCACATTAATCATTTTCATTCCACTTGGGTACTACAGCCTACTTTCTGTGTTTCAGCAACTAAAGCACTGCCTAGTTTCTGCTCTACTATATGATAAAAATGCAGAATACCTCAGAGGTGATACCAGGCTATTGTAATATAATGGCTGCCATTAGGAATAAAAGATAATATTATACAACCCATCTTGCTTAACATGGGAATTGCATAGTTTACACAGAAAGATGATTATACTCAAGTTGTGTTACCTTTTATCCCATCTCAAAGAGCTTCATCACCCATTTGAAAACTAGATTGCCTACCAAACCCCCAAAGTATTGAGCCCCTTCATTCTTGGACTCCATCTCCAAGATACAATGATTTCTAAATAGCTGATGGAATCAGTTAAAGTTATATGCACCCCGTGTTGTCAATTATGGGATTCGTGAAAGCTATAGCACTTCCATAGCTTTTCTCCTCCTTACTAATACCATGTACTATGGCATGGGTTAAGGTAAGCATACAGCTACCCTTTCTTTGTGTATATGAAGAAAACGTTTGACTCAATCTACCACCCTCTAATAATTAGGACACTAGATCTCATTAGTAACACAACCCAGTAGTTCACAAATGACATCACTGATGGATGGATTCATGTTAAAATCAGTGATGCAATACCTCGTCCATTATCTCATCAGGTGTTCCATAGGGATCCGTTCTAAACTTTCCACTCTTCCACATTTTTAAGCTCAGCTCCTATTACATGTGCCTGTAACTCTTCATGGAAAGTCCAATATATACTGATGCTACTGTAGAAACATTTGGAAAATGCCTTTATAGGCATGTGCACCCAGATCACTACTATTCTTGTAGTATGGAAACAAGTAAAGTCCAAAGGAATGATTCTACAATCTGGGTTATTGTTTGCTTTTTTGTGCATAGATCAATAAGGATAGCAATCACAACAAAATGGCGATGGGGGTAGGTATTGTATGCAGATATCTTTTTCAAGCAAAACTCTGACATAAGGGGGAAAATGGGGAGAAAAGAATAGACTAGCTACTGAAGTGCCAACGCAATATGGAAGACGGGTGCTTGAGTACTATTTAAACAACTGACTTAAACTAGCAAAGTCATTTTTTCATGTCAAAAAGGAGCAAACTAATGATCATGCTGAATAAATGATTTATGCATCGCAAGATTTGTACACAAATCATTTATTTAAAGGCAGAAGCACATTTACAAGCATGATCACTAGTGAACAGCTCTCCTTCATTGAAAGCTATAAAGGTTTAGTGCGAGAAAGGTTTTGCAACAAGAAAGGTTTGCAAAAAAAGTTATTTTTTCCAGGTACTACAGGTTCTGATATGAGAATGACTCATGGTATGCTAGGCATATTCATGGCTAGCATAAAGGGGAGGTAAAGAACCCATTTCCCTAGGAAGAGACTAGCTGTCAAGTAAACCAGTAATGATTCATACGTAAAGGCTTAACATGCATTCATTAAACCTTTGTAACATTTCCAGGTGCTTCTTTAGGATCAATCCTTTCTTTAGGTGCTTAATATTCCCAGCTCATATTTACTTCAATAGTTGTAAAACCATGCTACTAATTAAAATCAATTGAAAGGTTTCAGCTAAAAGTGTACATGATAGGCAACACTGTTGCATTGATATTTGAACTCTAATTAGTGTAGCTAAATAGATATTGTGTTGTTTGTATACTGTTAATTTATTTTGTCACAGTTTTCCTATTTCTCAAAATATTTCAGCAACTATGTAAAAGAAATGCAAACCAGGCAAACCTGATTATCCTCATGTGAAAGCCCACAGCTAGTTAAACAGAAGACTATGCAGTGTAGAAGTACGTGTGTAACTTGAATGGTTAAGCAATTTAACTTGTTTACAAAAATTAAAATTTACTGTGTTTATTGTAATTCATAAAATCCAGTTTAAGTCCTTTTATTGATGGAACATTCCTATTGTTAAGGTTATTTTGTGTTCAACAGTTTGTCATTTATAATTCTTTACTAATAGTTAAGCTTTAATAAGTATGATCATTGATTTGTCAGAAGACTCAAGATGGAAGCACTGGGAGTCTAAGTACTATTTTCCAGGGCTCCATGTTTTTAGACATTAACAATTCACGTACTGGACAATTCAAAGGAAATTACTTTGTTATACAAAATACCAGAACACAATGTGTACGTATATGTGTGTGTTTATGAATGCAGCTGTGAAAGACCGTCAACTCAAGAATATAACTTTGCTGTAAAATTAATAAAAAAGACAGTGTTAAGAAAAGTTTCCACATTGCTTAATATAATAAGCATCAAAACAATGAGTTGCTACATGATCATCTGTCTCCACAATTTGTGAATGGAGTCTCTGGCTTAAACCCAATGAGGTCAACCACAGATGTAGACTCACAGGTAGACTACAGCTTTGTTTCCATCTTTGGTAAGACTAAAAGATTACCTCACTTTCTTGGAAATCCTTATGTTAAAAACAGACCTGTGAACAAATGATCAGAACATGTAAATTAATGCATCTTTGTGTTGCACAGCAAACCTCACTCCATCTTTTATTGTTTATATATTCGGCTATTCAGATTTGCTGTGGTTAATCTTATCTTGTCTATAATATGAAATAGTTGACACTAAAATAACCCTGTGTGTGATCACAGCTCCAAAGAACTTTGCTTAAAAAAAATTACCAAATACTCTTAAATAATTCTTTCTGTTATGGAGCAAGGCTCTCTTCATCCTTAGTTTGATGGCCAAGCCAACACATCCCTGATCTCTAAATAATTCCAAGAAATCACAAAACTGGAGAAAAAAGAAAAGGTGCAAAAGAAATGCAAAACTCGTTTCCCTTTCCTCTGATTCCTGTGACCAAATGTACAGTGCAGCATATGTGACAAAATACATTTCAAAGGGCTAAAGCATTGACCACGATTACATGTAATCTTTCTTTTGAACTGAATGGTCTCATCACTCATTCTGTGATTACCTATTTAATTCAATTCTGGTTTATAGAGGAAGGAAGCCTATTAATGGGTGTGATTACAGCACTAGCCCGTAACAAAACAAACACACAGAAACACATGTATACAGGCATGTGCACACACATGTACATACATGCATGTGTGCACACACACACACACACACACACACACACACACATGTACACAGACATGTAGAAATGAACACACGCACGCACACACACACACACACACACACACACACATATATATATATATATATATATATATATATATATATATATATATATATACACTCCATGTTTTTCATTTCTATTTCTACTATTACAAACTGTTTCCATGATATCTTGAGTACAATAAATTACATATATTGCTGACAAGCTGGTCTGTAATGGTAAGATCAAGGTACGATTGATTTAGAAAGGTAAAACACAAATACTTCATTTGTACATATGTACCTGAGCAGGATCAACATTATTGGGTAGTAGATGGATATGAAAAATGGATATCGACTGCAGTACCTAAACACGAGATACTAAAATATATATAAAACATATATAGTGGTCATTTACTACATGAGTAATTACACAAGACAGAAGCACCAGACATCAAAAGTGGGTGCAATTGTGATCATATCATGGATGGTATGATCACTACTGTACACTATTTCTGATCGGCCAGGAAGAGTTTGCATCATAATGGATGGTGGAGTGTGACAAGACCAACTGGACAGCAAAAAAGTTAAAAACATCAGATGCTTAATGGAGTGACATCAGTTTCTTGCATGATTTCTGATCAGACAGAAGTGCAGAATGGTTACTTTAAGGTTAGTGGCTGAATAGATATGACCCCTTATTGCCAGAATTATGTATCAACATACTTCAGAATATGGCATCTGGCTAAGAGCCATGGAGAACAGATGTCAAGGTGGAGGACCACACCAGTGCCTTGAAACTGATAAGTGACAAGATCACTGTTCATCCCAGTACCTGGAGATATGCTGGTGGTCAGACCAATGTCCATATATGGATGAATGACTAGACTAATATCCAGTGCTAAGCGGATGACCAGATATGTAAACACTGAAGGACAGATGCCTGTAGCCCTTCATTGAAAAGGAGAGCTGACTGTAGGGGTGTGCCAAACATGAGAGATGCACATATATCTAGCTATACGTTCAACTCCTGCATTACACATGATTAGACAGATGGTCAATGGCTATCCACAGATACAGATGTTTACACCAAAGACATTGAAAAGCTCTGATACACCTCCCTACATCACTGAGACAAACCCAAGTGGACCTGGCAGTGCTGTCTTAAGTGCCGGAGAAAACACCTGCACAATGGTGACAGGAGGAATGATTACTATTCTGAGTTAATATAAAAAATACTAATAATGATGGTAATAACATTTTAAACTAAAATAATAACAGTAGCTAACCCATGACTAAGCATTTGGTACAATGTAGTATGAATGTAAACATTTGCTGATCTCTATTTATTTCTAACACCATGAAGCATTTTCATATACAAACACAATTATTTATTTGCACTGTTTACTGAAACCATACTCTGCATTGTATTATAAATATGTAAATGTCACTGTAATGATAATAGCCAATAACAATGCTGCCAGGTCTATATTACAACGTCGAACTAAAACAAGTTTGAACGTTGTAATATCGAAACTTAAAGTCCGAAAGTTGAAAATAGCGAAGCCACGGCAAAAAAATTGGTGGGCCATTTGTGGGGCTTTGCTATTTCCTCCACTGTGGTGTGATCTCGGAGTTGGCATATTTAAGTATGGGGGGTGTGGGGGCCAAAGCTCCTCACCTTGGGGGGGGTGAAGCCCTCCCACTTTAGTCTAAGTCTAAGGTTATTTTTTTATTTTTATTTTTTTTGCTGTTTTTTCGGTTTTGTCATGTTTCGGAGTTTAGGGTTCAATATTACAACGATTGAACTTTTGTTAGCTCGATGTTGTGATATAGACCCACGCTGCCTGATAGATACAAACCAAGTTTAATAAAACTTTCACCATCTTGGCCTTATTGCCTTCTCAGAAAGTGACATCACAATGTTACTGGTGCTTTTCCTCCTGGGAATTTACTGAAAATAGGCAGTGCTCAGTCAGACATCCCTGGTCAGCCAACATATACATATACATATATATTTATATAGCTATATATCTAGATATATCTATATATATATATATATATATATATATATATATATATATATATATATATATATATATGGTTCCATTTCATATCATCGAATTACCATTTCATCGAATTGCAAATCATCGAGACCAAATCGTCGAAAACTCATTTCATCGAAAACTCATTTCATCGAATCTCAAATCATTGCAAACTATGAAGCAACTACAAATAACATCCCAGACACTTTGTACTATGTTTATGCAGGGGAACAAGCCCCCCTGCACCCCCCACACCCCCGTAATTAAATATACCAACTCCAAGGTCGCACTACAGTAGGGTTAGGAAATTACCTTTTTCCCCCCACAGTAGTGCGACCTTGGAGTTGATATATTTATTTACGGGGGGGTGTGCAGGGGGGCTTGCCCCCCCTTTATAAACGTAGCAAAAACATTGTGGAATGTTATTTGTAGTTGCTTCATAGTTTTCAATGATTTGAGATTCGATGAAATGAGTTTGCGACGATTTGGTCTCGATGATTTGCAATTCGATGAAATGGTAATTCGATGATATGAAGTGGAACCATATATATATATTAGTCAAACATTTACTAGTGAGCAATTCTAATTCTCTGTCATAGCTCAAAAAATAATTTCCTTAGTCATACCAGTTTGCTCACCCAGTATTTCTGATAGAGTTGTCTGCAGGGAATTTTTTAAAGTCTGCCAACTTATTACACTCCCAGAAAACATGTTCCCAATTACCCTTTTCTTCTCTATCACACCTCCAACATTTGATATTTACCTAAGGAAAAATTCTTTGGAGTCTACTTGGAGTATAAAAAGATTGTAAATCTTCTAGACTTTGTTGCATATTTGGGAGACATACATATATCCTCCATTGTTTCTTTGTGAATTGCTTATCTAATCTCTCTTCCCAGTTCTTTCTAACCTCTTCTGATTGATTCTTATAGTTATCTTGCAATATTGTCTATGTTCTCCTAATTATTCTTTTTTAACAGAGGATTCTGTTTTAGATTCTATTAAAACTTTACCAGTGCTGGTCTTTCACCTAGGAGCCCCCTATTTCTTTCTCCTTGCCTATACTCTGATACCAGTCCTTGACAGGAAAGCAATATCCAGCCAGCAGTCTAAATAAATTGTTGGCCTCTTCCCATTCTATTACCTTTCCCTCTCTCTAATTATTTGTTCCCAATACCTTGGTTCTTTTACCAGTTTTCTCCAATAAATTCCAACCCCCTCTTGCCTATTGTCTGTATCTCTAATTGCAGTCATCCCTAGCAATATAATCTCCTTTCTTTATTTTCATGTTGGCTTAGTTCTTAGAATACTTTCTGCTACTTTATGAATATCATATTCTTTGTGGTTATTGATATTGTCCTTAAGGATCTGTATCCAAAATCCCAGTTTTTCTTTGTTTCTTGAGCTTTCTTGCTGTCTCATAATCATCCCTTTCCACTCTGAATTATAGGTTACTGCTTGTGCTATGTATAGATGCCTTAACTGTGTAGCTCTGAAATACCCCTTCAACTATCCATATAACAGAGCTTCCAATTTCTCAGTTTTTGTATTATCTTTTATTTAGTCTCTTCCCACGTATCTGCCACACTAGAATTCTTTTTAATCAATACTCCCAAGTACTTTATTTTATCAAATATAGATATTGCTAAAGCGATCCATGTGTGGATACATAATTTACAGCTATTGCCTTTGTTTTAGCATCATTAATTTTTTTATACCGAAAATATTTGAAACTGTCTTAAAATGTTCCAAAACACCAAAACATCCTTTTCTGTTTTTTATCAAGTATGAAATAATGTCATCTGCAAGTAGAACCAGCTTTTCTTGACTACCATATCAATGATATCCTTGAATTTCTGAGACCCTAATTTTCTTTACCACTGGTTCTAAATATAATGCAAATAACAAAGGGGAAGGACACACCTGCTTGGTTTCTCTGCTCAAACTGAGATTATCAGAGAGAACCCCACCCACTTTAATTTTCAACGCCGATCCCTCATATATTCTCCTAATCAACCTTATAATTTTATCAGGCAATGCAAATGCCTCCATTGCCCTGCTCATAAAGTCCTACCTTACTCTGTCAAATGCTGTTTCTGCATCAAGACCTACCAACAACATTGGTATTTTACATTTTCTGACCCTTGTCACCTTTCTAAAATCTATAGCTATTTAAGGAATGTAAGATGAATACTGGAAAGATATCATCAGAGAAGTAGTTTTGTAGTTTTTGGAACAAGCAGCCAGTACTACCAGCGCTGCCTTGGACCACGTCCTTATCCAATTTATGCAGTTGCTATATTGTGATAGTTACCTGAACCTGCGCTTTTAATTTATTTCTGAATTCTGCATTTATCTAAAGTGCCATTGTCCTTATCACTGACAGACTGTTGAAATTAAAGCTCTTGGCTCTTTTCTCCATTTGAGATTATACTAATATTATAAGAAGGCATTCCCTGAAGTACACTTACAGTTATGTTGTATATTGTCACTATCTTCTCTTTCAATATTTAAAAAAATGCTACTTGCATTTAGCTGTATTTCAGTCATGACAAACAGACACACAAGTATGCTGGAGCATGCATATTTCTGAAAGACTAGTTATATACATCAGCCTTGTTTTTATCTCACTACTGATCCCACCAACATTTCCCATAATTTACATTTGATAACTAATTCTGAGCACCCAGTATATGTATGCAGTTAAAAGTGCAGTGTGGAGCCACTAAATTCCAACATGCATAATCAGGATGGGTTAGCTATGTGCTAAGAATGTGGGAGAAGCATATAATGCACTGCCTTGAGCATGGTAAACTGCTCATTTGCAGATCATAGAAAGTTACTAGTTATTGGCCCTGAGGCTCTTATAAGCCTAGCTAAGAATTTAGCCCATGATTCAAATCAGCACCCCATGCTGCTGTCCAGCAGGGATACGGGTGGAATCCCAGGGATGTATTTTCTATTTCCCATCCAGTTATCTAGGTTGCGCTTAAAAAGAGGTAAAGAAGTACTCTGCTTGACGTGGAGAGACAGTCTATTCCACAGATGGGGAGACTCTGGGACACAATTCTGTCCCACCAAGTCCTATTGATTTCACAGACCAGGTTGAGACCGTGCGTGCAGTTTACTCAAGGGGAGCTTGACTTGTGTATATGCAGCAGTCCCATCAAGGAGGGGTCTGAGATCACCTTATATGCCAGACAGGGGTCATCTCTGAGGAGTCTATATGAAACTGAGGAGAGGGATAGGGCTTTTAGCCTATCTGTGTATGGTATATTTTTGAGGCCCTGGATTCTCCTAGTGAGGAATCTCTGTGGTGTCACCAGCTGCTGCATATGCTTTGCGAGGTACATGCCAAATGAGGGGTTGTACTCAATAATGGGCCTTATAAGAGAAGAATACAAGGATGTTATGACCTCCTTGTCCCTGGATGAGATACTCTTACCTATGAGGTGGGCCATGTAGAAGGCATTCCGTACAATGGACGCAACATGATGGTCAAAAATCAGGTTGCTATCAACCTGGGTGCCCAAGTTCCTCACGACTGATTGCATGCTTAGGATATTGTTATTAATGTGATAATTTGTGGGGACATTACTCTCCCCAAAGGGGATGATGATGCATTTTTTTGTATTTAGCTTGAGGCCATGTTTCTGGCACCAGTCATTTTTTTGGGTCAGACCCTCTTGGAGGATGTCCATGTCACTAGGGGAATTTTTGACAGTGCCCAGCTTGCAGTCATCTGCAAACTTGATCAGCCATAGCCCACTGGTTTTGGCTTGCACATCAGAAAAGTATATCCTAAATAACAGAGGCTCCAAGACCGAATCCTGGAGTACGCCACTTGATACGAGTCTACTGCTTGAGGTGGATTCCCCTATTTTGACTAGATGGGTTCTATCAGTGAGCCAGTTAACTATCCATCTGGTAACATACGGATTGATGCCTAGTTGAGAATGGTTATCTATTATGCCCAAGTGGGGGATAGTGTCTAAGGCTTTGGCCATGTCAAGGTAGGTGGTGTGCACTGTCTTCCCCTCGTCCATGGCTTTGGTGACTGCCTCAAAAAAGTCGACCAAATTTAACAGACATGACCTCCCCTTGACAAAGCCAAACTTTGTGGGATCAACTGTTTGAATGTTGCCAATGTCCTTGTTAATGAGGTCCATGATAATCCGTTCTATGGCCCTGCAGATCAGGCTAGTTAGGCTGATGGGTCTATAATTTCCTGTATTGGTAGATGCTCCACCTTTGTGTAAAGGGATGACAATGAGTGTCCTCCACTCAGCTGGGAGAAAGCCGGTACTCAAGCTTTGGTTGAATAGGGTGCCTAATGGTGCTGCAAGTTCCTGCCTGAGTTCATGTAGGACACGGCCTGGGAAGTTATCAGGTCCCATGGAGGCTATGCTTTTTGCCTTTGAGAGATCAGTGATGACCTGATCCCTAGCTATAAGGGGAAGGGGGCAGGTTTTGGGAATGTCCTGATTTACTGATGGGGGGGGGGGTCAAAGCGGTGAAATTTTCTCTAAAATATTTTGTATGGAAATTTGGATACATTGTGCCAGGGCAAGATGTAAACACAAGAATTCCAACTTGTTTGTAGAGACACAATAACTGGAACAATGATATATCAAAGTAACCCATGCAGGACTAGTGCACAGAGTTAAAACAAAATGTGAAAGTTTTATATACGTGTAGTATCACATTTGAGAACAGCAGCCAGTGGTAGTAACATAATGAGCGTTGACAAGGCTAATAGGTGACGGCACAGTCTCATATGTACAAATTCTGTCAAACAGTCCAGGAATAATTAAGAGAAGAAATCTAATACCTGGTCAGCACATCTGCAGTGTACTCTGATTCCATAAAATACCATAACAGAGATGACTTTCTGGACCTGAAACAAACTTTGTTTCTGTGCACTATATAATCTGGTTCCACATAATTCCAGCATTGAGGCATTGGTTAATTAAATGAATCAATAACTATAGGTTTATTGGTAATTACTAGGTTAATGATCACAGGGAGCAGCATTGAAACCTAGTGATGTTTTCCAAAGGTGAGAATCAAACCCTGTACCTTGTGTTTCTAAAGTAAACTCTTTAACCATTATGCCAACTCCCATATTTTCTATATGGTACACATAAAGGAAATACAGAAATGCAACTGGCAGTTTTCCAACCTGAATGATAAACACTCTGTTTAGAACCTATTGTGAAGACTGAAGCAAGGAAGGAATGAACTATAAATTGTACTAACGCACTTTGGAGAACTTACCTAATTAATTTCTAGAGCACCTGTACTGTTGTTTATATGTATGCATAATACAACTGCTAGGGGACTATCCACAGTTCAAAGAAGCTGAATGGTGCATGTAAACATAATAAGAATTATTCTTTTATATAAGTAACATGCTTTATATTGTCCATTTATTATTAAGACAACCTATTTTGCAGAATATTTAATTTTACACTAACTAAAATGTGCAGTTTGTTGATGTTCTCATCAAAGATTGCCATAAATATATTTTAAAGAGAGGAATTCTGTGAAACTGCTGTATTTATGGAAGTGCATTCTTCAATGCATTTGACCTCATAAAATACTTAAACATGCAAAAGAAATACCTGGTTACGTGTATAACATGGAAAGCATGAATCTTGAGATATATGATGAAACTTCATACTCTGCAGAATATTTAATTTCAGCTTAGGTTATGCGTGCCTTGCCTCAAGCTTTATTTTCCCCTATATGTTCTTTTGTATTGCTGACCTTTATTCCTCTTTGTTTCCTGATGAGAGTACAAGTACCCTCCATCTGCAGCTGCAACACTGGAAGATGCCATATGAGAGATGCCTCAGGTACTACACCATGCTGAAGCACTCACTGAGTGATGTCATCTTCATTTAGCTTGCACCTAATTGAACCATTAGGCAGCCAATCAGGCAGATGGGAACTGCAGGCGTCTGCTACAGCAGAGCTTCACATTGTAACACCGAACGGCTTGCTCTGATCTGCTGCTTCTGTCTCCACATTGCTACTGCTAACGAAATGTAGGAGATATCAGTAAGTCCTTTCAGTATTTTTCTCAGTAACACTTCACAAAGCTTGGATGCTTGGCTGCAGCAATTGTGTTTATGTAAATGTCATTCATTATAGAAGAAACAGAGAGCTTGCGTGTGTGTGTATGTCTCTGTGTGTAAAAGACAGAGAGAGAGAGAGAGAGAGAGAGAGAGAGAGGCAGAGAGAAAGAAAGAGTAGGTGGGAGTGTGTACTATCTTATCTGTGTACATTCATGCATGGGTCAGTACCTGTATTGCATCGTTCCCTTAAATAAAACTGAACCAATTGCTTTATTTATTATGTTATCAAATATTTCAGTAAAACAGCTGCATATACTAGAGAACTGTATATTTTATTATATTCTTTGTCTTGAATATAACCTACATACTGTATCTTAAGTGAGCATATTTTATACTTATATGTTGAACATTATATAGTAAGTAGTTAGGACGACATAAAACAATGCCTCATTCAGAATCATTCATTAACTAAACAGACCACTAAAGAACATTTAAAGGAGGGCATGCATGCTAGTTTGTGGACATCTCACTTGTCTAAGAGCTACTAAATAGCGTTCGTAGTATGTGTGAGGCATTATTACAGTGGTGTTGCTTGTTGGGAAGGAATGCATGTGTAAATATACTTCTGTCATCCTTTGGCAGAGCTTGTTTCCCATATTCTTATCTCATTTAGGAGGATTTAGTTCTGTGTGATGCTGGAAGGAGATTTTTAAGGCTTTGCTCTTAATCCAACAAGCAGCCCGCTTCTACCAGGTGGCATTTAATCATCACACTGTGCTCTTTTTTGCTACACAGAAGTCTAGTTTTGCTTTCTGTTCATGTTGACATTCAATAGCATGGGCTCATATACAACAGCAGGCAACAAGCTTCAAATACCTTGTGTTACAGCAGACAGCTCTTGCTAACTTTTTTGACTGTCACTGAGAATATGTCCCCTGCTTTTTTTTCCAGCATTCAAGAGATGCTGACAGGTCAGAGACTCTGCCATTCCAAGTCTCACACTGATACTGTTCTGGCAGCCCTGAACCAGCAAAGGAGTGATGGAATACTCTGTGATGTCACCCTGGTTGCCGAGGACCAGAAATTCCATGCCCACAAGGCAGTGCTGGCAGCATGCAGTGACTATTTCCGTGTAAGTTTTGTTGGGAAGAATTTTTTCTTTTCTCTACTGTACCAGCATAAAAAGTAAATAAATGAAACATGTATATGTCATATTTAGTTTTTGTCAGGCAATGATATAAACTTGCCTTTCGAAATGTGGTTTTATGGTAATTGTGGATTTCACTCATATGAATAGTTACTTCACCATATCTGCATACCATAGTTTTGTTTTTATTTGTGTTTTTTGTCCATTGCAGTGTGACATAAGCCACATCACTACAAAGCACATAGTGGGAAATATACTATCCAGTGTGACTATGAACCCATATTTGCTATTAGACAAAGTAACATTGCTACTGTCATAGGACACCCCCACACACACACACGCACACACGCACACATACACCAAGCACAAAACAGACAACAGAATAAGTAAAATGAGCAAATTATAAAATTAAAAACCAAAAACACACTGAATAGCTGTGAACAGCTTCTCCAAAAATAAGATAAAACTTCACCAAATACGAAAATAGCAGCTATCAAGCCTCTCGTTCCTGATATCTCCTAGATGTTCTAATATTCTTAATTTTACCTTTTGCTTGGTTTGCCCTATGTACCATTTTCTTTCCGGACAGTTACACCCTATTATATAAATGACCCCAAATGAATTACAATCAAAATGATCAATGGCATTATACAAACCAAGCGAAAGGTAAAATTAAGAATATTGGAACATCTAGGGGATATCAGGAACGAGAGGCTTGATAGTCTTTAATTTTAAATTAAATTAATTTTTCACGAACAACATGGAAGTTCAATGAAAGATTCGATATTTAGTGTTTTAGCTAAACCCCATGGCCCGTGGGGGGGGGGGGGGGGGTCATAGTTTTCAAAGGAGGTTAATAGATATGGAATTTAAATACATTATTAATTTCAATACTTTGTATCCAAATGGAATGAATTTAGAAGTGTAAATATATTTACAATGGATGCTATGGATGTTATAATATAGTTAATGTATGAATTGTATATAAATATTTGATACAAATGTAGGAATTTAGTTATCTTGTAATAATGATGTTTTATATGGCTTTAAAAATTTGAAAAAAAATGTTGATTGATTAATTGATGTTAATTAATGAAGTTATTGTTGGTGTATATAGACTTGTTTCTGAGAATGTTAGTTATTCCATTTGAAGGCGAAGGCCGAGGTACCAGAATCGTAATAAAGACATTTATTTTTTCAGTCTGGGCTGCTATTTTCGTATTTGGTGAAGTTTTATCTTATAAAATTAAAAAGTAAGGTGTTCTAAGCAGCACATACCAAAATATAGTCTCTCTCTCTCTCTCTCTCTCTCTCTCTGTCTCTCTCTCTCTGAAGGTTTGTGTTTTTCTTCTGTGCATGTATAAACATACCTCAAAGTGAATGTTTGTATGATGGCAAACAT
The DNA here is from genome assembly GCF_019279795.1 of Protopterus annectens. Lineage (NCBI taxonomy): Eukaryota > Metazoa > Chordata > Ceratodontiformes > Protopteridae > Protopterus > Protopterus annectens. Next base: position 1,209,808,492 of record NC_056725.1, read on the forward strand.
TATTCAAGGTGATGTAAATTGATGAGGTGAAATATTTATGGGCATTTTGAGGAATGCGCCTATTATTTTTTATATTAAAAAAGCTTGATAAATTATTACCAGGATGCTCAAGTAAAGGACTTCAAGATTACAGATATGTCACATTTTTACCTGGAGTTTCTCCCTGCAAAATAGAAAACTTTACATGCAATTTATTGGCAAAGGTTACATGTTTATGTTGCCTTTTACTAATTGACAATTTGAAAGAATTCACCAATTTGCTCTAAAACATTGCATCTTTTAAAGTGAAATTTGAAACTTCAGATTATATATGCATGCTTCTAAGACATACAGCTATAAAAAGGGTTGTATTGTAGTAAAGTGCAGATAACGTGTTGAAGCTACATAAACTGAGCTGGTTGTAGACATAATGCTATTTTGTTGCTATGTGTTTGCAAAGACACACAATGCTGCATTTAGATAATAATTGTCTGGTGTGTATTGACTGAGACAACATGCAGCTGTATTTAGATGGTCATTTGCCTGTTTTGTGCACTGATAGAGCAGAATGACTGTGTCCCAGATCACTTTTGAACAGTATGCTGGTACTGTGCAGTGAGTTACCTTTTACCAAGCTTGTGGTCTCCAAAATGGGCTTCACTTAGGCTACTGTAAACCACCTAGAATGTCATATTTTACAGTAATACAATGGTTATGCAGGGTCAAAACCTGAATCTGAGTTACCATTGTACATGTCTTTCCTTTCTTGCTGTACCCCATTATTATGTTTCCTGGCCATCCTGTACTACATATCCCTTTCAACACCTTTTACCAAGGAGTAAACATTTTGCTAGCGTAATGCCATCTTCTTCCTTCTGTTGCAAATTTTATAATAATACCTAAAAACTTATCATACTAATAATTTTTGCCAGAGACACCATCCCCATTGGCACCTGTAATAACTTATTCCTTCTGTAATAAGATAATGTGCCTCCATCTGTCTGTTACAGGAGATCTTCCCTAATGTTGCAATCATTTCTTCCCCATCAATTGTCCCTTAAATAGTAGATGACTTTTCCATCTAGGGCTGCATCTCCTTTCACACAGATTACTTTTCTTTTCATAAAAGAAGTAATTTTATATTTAATGACAGACTTCCCATATTGACTGTGGGTACTACCTCAGTTTTACTTGGTGTCTACCATAAGCGCATCACAAACACGGGACATTGTATCCATCCCAATGAAACTGTAAGACCTCATCACAAAACATGGCCAAATACAGCCAGTCAAAGAACCCACAAGGCCAAATCCTAAAACTGGATATCATTTCTTCTTGACCAAGTAATTATCAACAATTCCCACATCTCAAAACTCAGCATTCTTCTTCACTACATCAGTGAACTCTGTCCAATATCCTTTTGTCTTACTTCAAGAAAGAAGCTCTCCCATCCCACACTTATACCTTTCCAGCCAGGGGCTATTTGATTTACATTTGTCACTTGTTACTGATTACTGTATTGCTGCACCATGTATCTGTCAGCTTTGTTTTGTACTTGTGAATACTACAGTAGTTATGTTTATGCTTGTATCTTTTAGCCATATCCCATATTATCACTTTTTTTCCTGGTTCAGCTAAATATCCTGCTCTGTCTTATACCAAGAACAAGTTATTAATCTAAACTATTCTGTTTTGTTATACCACTTCATCTGCACTGGCCAATATGGAATCTTAGTTAGCTTTTTGTCCCTTCTGTAGCCAGCCTGATACTACTAGGCATGTTAAGTCAGGTTGGTAAATGCCTCATGCTTAATAAAAACTATTTATTGCTCCCACATAATGATTCAGTATGTAATTTGAAGGATACCTTCTCACCTTAGAACACATCCGGTAAGCACACACACACACACACACACACACACACACACACACACACACACACATGTGTAGAGACCCCCCCCACACACACACACACACACACACACACACCACAGGGTGCTTCCAATAAACAAGCTTACACTGAGGTTGTTAAGGCATCACTGCCTAAGTCTTCCAGGCTAAAACTAAGAAACCTCACACAGTAAAACACCATTCATTCGTAACACTTGCAGTCTATACATGCAACTCTATGAGTCACAAGGGGCCAGACTCCATGTAACCATGGTAATATTTTAGTATTAGGTGACTATTATCAGGCATAAGGATACCACCATCAAAAGGCTGGATGAGTATAGGGTGAGAATTAGTTGTTTTTCTGAAGCCAAAAGTTGGGATATAACAGGGGTCTTAGAGTCGTCCATCTTGACAGATACAATTATGACCTAATATTGGTCCACATGGGTACAAATGACCTTAGGCGCACTACACAGAAGGACATGAAGACAGATAGATTGAGCTTGCTATGCATTTGCTTGAGACAGGAAAGAGATTGGTCTTGAGTGGTATTTTGCTATCACCTAGAATTATACAATATTCAAACACAAGCTAATTGGCTTTACTAATTTGTTATGTAGATGCTGTCATTCTAGGGGGATGCAGTATGTATCAGTTTGGACTAACATGACTGATAAGACATCCTTGTTTACCAGGGATAGTCAGCAGCTCACTTACCAAGACTTTTGCATTCTAGCCTTCTATCTAAAGCATTTGCTAACCCCATAGTGCTTTTCTAGGCAGAGTCTGCCTGCTGGACATTTCAACCTATTAAATTCTAACTTGGAACACATTAATGTGACTGCTACTAAATCCCAGCAGTTTTAACAAAAATGCCCAAATGTGAAGCTCACCCCACAACTTGAAAACATTCATATATGTGTGTGGCTACACAGACATGATAACAAAGCAATGAAAGCACTCCATGTCTTCCTGTGTATAGTACCCATTGCATCTGACATTTATGAAGGAGTTATCAGTGTTTGTCAAGGATATCATTACCTCAAGTCAAAATCCTCAGGACCCTGCATTTATTTGATCCCCTATGTGTCCAAATCATGGTCCAAATCACCATAATCAAGTCTAATTACTACAATAGGGCTAGCTATAGAATGCCCTTTATGCCCCCTTAGCTGAAATCCTCATTAAATCTAATGCCTTTATACTGGAGGATTTCAACTTTTTCATCAATAAACAGTCTGCCCTACACTGCCAATGGCTGGGGAACCCATTGCTTTCTTGACATTATAAATGCTAGCTCACTTTTACAAATGGTTGCCATCTTACTAAAACCCACAATATCCTGGATTTTGTCCTCACAAATATTTCCACTTCTTGCACTTCCCAGTTTGCATCTTCCTGTCTTCCTAAATCAGATTATGACTTATTGAGCTCTTCGTTTAAAGCTGGTGGCAGTTCCTCTGTAAATACCTCTGTGGGTGAGAACTTTTGGGAAGCAAACCTTTGTTAGTTGATTATGCAAATAAACTCTCTTGTAATCCTCCTCCAATGGATCCCATTCATAAAGATGCTGCCTATGTTTCTGACTTCTACTCACACTTAAAAACTTGAAAGCAAACCCCTAAGGAGGACTACCAATATAAATAAATTGCTTAATGCTTATAACAGGTCTAATTCTACTGAGATTAAGAGGACACTTAAGCTCAAAGACAAGTATTGAACTTAAAATAGCCACTAAAACCAAAAAAATAACTATAACTCATTTTTAACTATGTCAAGAAGACAAGAACTAACATCCTTCAATGTTTGGAGCTAATACAGAATAGTACTGCAAGCTCTGGCCCAATTACTTCACCAACAGTTTAGAGCCATTAAACACATTCTACAGTCCCAGATACCCTCTTAATTTATATTGAACAAATTCTCTTTGCCCTCTGAAAAGCTAAAAATACCTCATCCCTGTCCCCTGATAATATACCAGGTTTCCAGATTATCAGTGCCAGATATGGTCTATCTGAACCTGTACTTAACTTCTTTAATCTAAGCTTCTCCACTGTTTGCATTCCTGAAGCCTGGAAAACAGTGATTGTAATATTACTTTACATGGGTTGCCAAACCAAGGACCCTGGTAACTATATATCCATTAGTTTTACTAGTTTCATATGTAAAGCCATGGAGTGTATTATCTTAGATCTCATTAATCTAGACATTAAAAATCTTGTAATCCTGGGCCCTGATCAATTCAGTTTTGTCAAAGAAAGGTCTTGCCTCTTTAACCTCATTCCTTTCTTTGAAAAGTCAATAAACCTGTGAATAGCAGTTATGCAGTACTGGACCTGGCCAAGGTCTTCAATGCTTTTCCCTAAGCAGACATTATTGGCTGACTTGTAAATGTTTACATAAATCCTTATGTTGTAGAGTAAATCATTAAGTGTCGGTTTAATTTCTCCAAGTCTTTTAGGTTTCTGGTACCATGACTGGAATGGACCCCATTCCTAAGTCAAAGTATGATTAAGTTAAGTGAAATTAGCATTGTTTCAATCTTTGATGTTTGATGTTTAATGTATTCTTCAGATTACCTGCAATGTGCCCAGAATTGACTCATTTTGTAATTCATATGGAGTTACATGTATTGTTAATATATCACATCCAACTGTAAATTCTTTTTCATAAGACCCATTGCTCCTACTACCATTGGAATTGTCTAGGTATCCTTCTTCCACACTGACCTTGTTTCTGCCTGCAAATCCTTATATTTTATGACTTTATGTCTCTCTGTATGTAAGACAGTGTAATCACTGGGTGTTGCAATGTCAATGATCAATTCTACTTTTGTCTTCTTTCCAAGGGCTACTATATCATCTATTTTCTGAACTGTTCAGAATGGGTGATCCCATGAGGAATAAACTTCTTCATTCCCTATAATGCTTTGTGAATCATGTTTCCAGTGCATCTCATCTACTTCAATATTGTAATGTTTGCGCAATCCCCAGTGCAACAGTCTTGCCACATTATTATGCCCTCTGCCATAAGTGCATCACACCCAGCAACATATCTTTCAACTGTCCCTGATTTTAACCCAAATTTTACCTCTGCCCCTCTTAATACCTCCTAATACTGGTGACTTTTGGAGAAATTATGGTGAATTACACTTAACAAATAATGACAATAATTAGAGTTATAGACTTCCTGTACTTTAGAAAATGTATATTAGCTCATATTCTCTTGTTCTGTCATTGCCTCTAGTTAATAACATTAATATTGTAAAAGTGTCCCTGACCGTCCCTGATTATTTCTGGATTTGTCCCTGATTCTGTTTAGATTTGTCCCTGATTCATTGAGAACTATGCCCAGCAACAAGATGTGCAACTGTTTCCAGTTCTATTTTACCGAACCTGCATTTGTCTGTTCCTCGCACATGTTCAATGGGCTTTGTAAAGCCATGTGTATCATCTTTTGGTTTAAATTCACCTCTCCTTAACCATTCCTGCATCATATCCTGATCTACATGGGGTTGTTAGAGGAGTTTTCTGTACTTGCAACTATATTTATGCCTTTTCAACTTTTCTTGCTTTCTCATCTGATCCTTCTCCTTGTATTCTTTATTTTGTTTTTTGGTGCGTTCAGTTTTTGCCTGATTTTTGTCTACTTTTGGTTTGATTTCCATTATCATTTGACATCAATATGCTTCTGCTAAACTAAGTAGGGAAGTCATCTTAGAGTTATTCTCCTCATATTTTAATAGTTTCACTACACCTGGATGTGGTGAGGTCAGATGATATGTATGCAATCTTATGATTGCAGATCTATACATGCAATCTATTTTGAGGAGGCCAATACTCCTTCTGAGCAAGGAATATACATTCTTGGTATACACTCATTTTTATATATCATGGGGTAAGTGTGAAGTATTTTTCTTGTTTTCCTGTCCAACTGATCCAATACCTTTTGGGGCCAGTCAATCATCCCAAAACTGTAAGTTAGAACAGGAAGAGTGGACTTTGCTCCTAGATGTCAGGAATGTTTTCAGTATTAATTTTAGTCTTCTAAAATATTCCTTACTGAGTTCTGTTCACATTTGTTCATGTTTTGTTGTTAATCCTTCATCAATTCCCAAATATTCATGCACTCCCTCTTGCTGAAGTTCCTTTATATCACATTCCCATCCCAGACTGATATTTTCCTGGCATTGCAGCTTTCCTGCTTTAAATGTTGCTTTAGCATATTTCATCTGTGGTGGTGCAGCGGTAGCGTTGTTGCCTCACAGCAAGAGGTTCTCCTGTTCAATTCTCAGCTAGTGTGAGGGGAGTGCCTTCTGTGTGGAGTCTGCATGTCCTTCCCGCGGGTCGAGTGGCATTCCGAAAGACATGCGTGAATGGGCATGCCTTCGTTGAAGGTTGGGCGTCGAGCTGGCAACTCAGCACCGTGAAAATCTACTGCCAATCATTAGCAAACCGGAGTTCTGTTGTGGCAACCCCTTACCGGGAAAAGCCGAAAGACAACAACATCAAGACCAAATGACATTCTAATATCATCTGAGAAAGTTGTAGCCACTTGCAGTTATGCTTTTAGCTCCTAATCTGATGAACTACACAGTTTTAAATCATCCACAAAAAGAAGATGAGAAGTCTTTATTCTTGGTTGTTTTCTGAGAGCCAAATTGTAACCATAGCCTAATCTGTTAAGTAGACAGCTTAATGGGTTAAGTGAAAGAGAAAAGAGCAGCTGTAAGAAAGTCACACTAGAAATCCTACTTTGAATTTTTATTCCTGAGATAATAATGTATCTTTTATCA